>NW_020954600.1:16195819-16332026 GCF_900497805.2 Vombatus ursinus
GGGGTGTGCTGGGCTTTGTTTTAAAAGGCACATTGTTTTCAGCATGCTTGTAAAGCAACCTTAAGAAGAAAGTACAATCCCTCCACAACATTTTCTTCAGCTGTGCCTCCGGCCTACCTCTTGTTCAGCTGCTCAGAATGTCTGCCTTTGTTCCATTTTGTGAGTGCTTGCAATTTAATTATATTTAATAAGTGCCTGTTCAAAATGTATTGGTGAGTTACACAATTTTATAATAGATGAAAAGATTATACAATATTTTGAACTCACTATGGCTTCTCAT
This sequence comes from Vombatus ursinus, assembly GCF_900497805.2. NCBI lineage: Eukaryota > Metazoa > Chordata > Mammalia > Diprotodontia > Vombatidae > Vombatus > Vombatus ursinus. Next base: position 16,196,100 of record NW_020954600.1, read on the forward strand.
TAAAGTATGGCAAATATTCTAGCATTCTAGAACCTTGCCCAGTGGCTTCCCCATCTCAATAGGGCTTAACTGCTGTTCCAAGTGTCTTTTTACCCTTGTATTATCACCAAGGCTTTTGTGATGCACATAAACAATTTGCAAACAGTTTTAAAACAAAATATTAACAATTTAATTTCCACATTCAACAGAATACATGACTTGATTTGACACACTTCAGCTTGACAGTTCTAATTAAAACAGCAAACAACAAATCTGAAGGATTTCAAACATCAAATTGTAAAATATCTGAAAGAATCTCACTAAAGGAGACGGGGAGGTGGGGGTGGGGAGAGAGTCAGATACCAGACTGGTACCCAGTACTGGGGGTAGTTTGCTATGAATATTATAAGTGAAAAAATGAAACCCTTTATTTGAATTTAACTGTAGAAAAATAATTAGCACTTAACATTTAGGTTCTTTTCAAAATGCAATTTATTAATTAACGGTCAATTTGTTTATATTCCTGGCCATCTTCTATAACACCAAAGCATTCTTCTAATTTTACCCAAAATCCACACTATACATCCCCAGGGAATAATATACATCTGAAGCAGTTTTGATGAATTCAATTAAAGCAAAACAGACAAGTCAGAGCTAATGACAAGATCAATAAACACCTTGCTGGGCTAACCCAGTTTTGAACACCTGTAATATATTAATCACACGTCTTTATGAGACAATTAACCCATTCATATCCCTACTCTGATCATCTTATTTTTTTAAAAAAAGTTAAATAAGGGATAGATACAACTACCCAGTCCTCATCCTATTGTTACCCACTACCTCCAGAGGAAAGCTACTATTATCCTCAGTTACATAACACTCCGTACCCTTGCTATACTGTTTTTCTACCTACTCAAAAAAGTGCTTTATTATTTTCCTTTATTTTCTTGCTCACAGCAAAAAGTTTTTAAAGCTAATTCTAGTTTTCCACTAAAACATAAACTGAGGCCTCTGTGATAATAATTGAATAAGCTAATAAAAGTAGTTCATAGTTCTTCTCAATGATCTGTGACTATACCCCAATGTTATGAAGCACATGCATAATTTGTTTATATCTGAACATTTAGCATCTGGCCACATGGCTCGATCATGTGTCAGCTGGGGAATGCTGGTTCAGAAAGCTCACTGAGACTAACAGTTTCATCTTTAAATAAGGTGAGAGAAGAGATGCTGGGAGAATGAACCAAGGGTCCGTGGTTATCTCAGGGAAAGATTGGCTCCCTAGAGGACAGCATTAAATGGGTGGAGCGGGAACACAGAAACAGAAGATGAAGCTAATGAGACAACAGAAGATCATCTGTTGGAACAGGACTGCCAGCAATTTCCCCCAATAAACACATCAATAGGTTTTTCCATAGCGATCAACCAGGTCCATTATTGGAGTTGTAATTAGAAGACTTGATTTTCATCACATCATAGCCTCCCACCTCCCCACACCCCGCACTCATCCAACAACAACACTAAACCTGTAATTAGCTTTGATAACCATCTAGTAATCAGGTATGGCATTTGTGAAACAGAAGATGCTGGTTGTCTACTGAAGCATTCAATAAGAATCCATATTGAAGGTGGGACATTAAAGTTATATAATTTTCAATTTCAAATAGAAATGATAAAGCTAATGTATCTCAAAGCTCTCCAGTTAAATTATCCTTCAATTATGATTTTTTTAAAAACCAACTAATCAATCACTGTTCTGGCTGTGATTCAGATAAATGGACTAATTCAAGATTTTCATTCTGGAATATTAACTGCTAAATACAGCAAGATGACAAATTCACCTATTTAGAAGGAACGTGATTCTTTTAGTGTGGGGCCATATTTTTCCACTCTAATATTCAAAAGAACACATTGTGGATTAAGGTTAGCTGGAGTAAAATTTAGCACATGAAACTTGCTTCCATTTTGATAGCTACGTATTATAGGTTAAGAAAGAATCCTAAAGAAGATAATGATAAAAATCAAATAATTTATGTGGTTACTTGAAAAAGAATCTTTCAGTCTTTCCAAGTACAGGCCCTCCTGACCTTGTGTTCTATTGGATTTGTCTGACAACAAGGGGTGAAAGAATTCCCCAGCTCCATTGTCTCAATGGTGGGATCTAAGAAAACACTGGCAGGGCTCATCAGAGAGGTTTATGAGCCTGCAATTCAAAGAGATTAAAAGGAAAAATCTACAGAGATTCTTTCAGGCTGAAGAATAACATTAAATAACTATTAGCAGCTTGCTTCAGTAAAGCTTACTAGAGCCCTCGCTGGGTCATTCACAACTTTTTGAAAGAGGAAAGGTTTTTCAGCTCCATTTAGGATACAATAAATATTTCTTATTTCTTAGATGAAACAAAATGTAATACTAGTCTCCTCCTGCCAATGACTGTAAAATTTCTAAAACAAATCTTTGTTTGATGTCTAAATAATCACCCTACTGAATCCTTTTAAATTTTCTAACTACAGTTAAAGTTAAATTTTTTAAAAAAGCAGAGAAGGGATGCTTAAAGTTCAAACATTATTGGGGGAGAGCTGAAAAGCCTCAATAAACCTAACATAAACAAAAAGATCAAGTCCATCGGAAGCCCTGCCATTATTCATGTAGAGCAGTGATTCAATATTTAAAATACAATTAGATTATTGGTATATACACAATTTTCTAATTTAGCAACTGGTCTGTTGAACACATTTTTATTTGAGTTGGAACTGTACATTTTTTTAAAGTACTTAAAATGTATTTCAAATAATTAAGTTACTTACATATATGTTAAGAAGGTGAGTTTCCTTGAAAACCAACTGTCATCTTCCTGTAACTTTATTTTAAATACACTTGAGATGTGTCATTCTTACAATTCATTAAACTACACATAATTAAATTTCTCACTAAAAGGTCTGAAGAAAATGGTTACTTTCACTGTCCTTGACAAGTTTATGTTAGAAGAAAAGCTTTTTTCTCCCCATATAAAGAACTTCATAGTGAGGCAACATTTAACTTGAAACCTGTTCATTAAATCATAAAAGCACTATAATCCTCAGCCAGCTAAATGTAAAGAGTCACAGCTACAAGGTTTTCCACAATCTAAGAAAAATTACAAACAACTTGGAGCTTAATTATGGACTTGGGGAAGAAATGCAAGGTTTTGGATTTTTTTTAAAGAATATGAATTGAATACTTGTGAAAAAGTACTATATTAAGCAGCAAGAAGTGGGATCTCTTTCTGTTCAGCTACAGCATAGGGAGAGCACCCAGAAAAAGGAGGACCCAGCCTGGTCCACAGAAACGTTCATTCCTGGCTCTGAGGAAGAAGGTGGTTTAGTTCCCACGGCCTGCATTTGATGAACACACTGACAAAGGGCCAACCCTTATCTCCTCTGATTGCCAGGGAGTCCTACTCCACCAGGAAATGAACTGAGGATCAATCCATTTCTCGTGTTTCACCTAACTAAGCAGCCCAATGCAGCAAGGAAACAACTTCTGGTCATTTCCAATTAAGTCTTGATTTGGAAAGTAATATGAAGCTAAAAGTATTCAGCTATTATCAATGCCATTAAATGTGTTCATCACAATCAAAGCGACAGACTTCATTAATAACTAAGCCTTAGATGGAAAGCCAACTCAAGAGCCTAAGATTCAATGAATACAACTCTTCAGCTGTGATTTTTAAAAATCAAATTGTAGCCCATCCTTAATCACCAAATGAGTAATATATACAAAGTGTTAATGAGTTCAAGACGGAATAACACACAGACACACACACACATCCATCCTGTCCCTGTGTATTCCAGCAGTCTTATGTGACTTCACAGAACCCAGATAAGAGTGTTTCACTGACGAGATGCACAAGTACCAGTTTTGCCTCTGACACGTACCCAGCAGCTGAGTGATATCAGAAAAATGACCTACTTGCTGAGCTTCAGTTTCCTTGTGTGTAAAACAAGAAAGTAACAGACCCTACTCTTCAGGGTTGTTGTGAAGCTCAAATGATAAATCTCAAAGTGTTGTACAACTGTATGTCAAAGAAAAATATCATTGATTTAGAACCTTCAAGGTTATTTTATACTACCCTCTTATTTTATAGATGAAGAGACTGAAGCCTAGATAGAAAGAGTAGATGATTTGTCTAAGGTTTGAAAGCAGATCCCATGACTTGAAATTCAGGATTCTTTCTCCTGACATCATGATGTGAGTAGTTGTTATTGCTTTTATTATTATTAATATACTATGAATAATAACAATTAAAGGATGGACAGGATTTGGCCAAAGAATGAGAAGGAAGGGAAGGAGGACTAGATCAAAAGCATGGTGGAGGTTCAGTAAAAATATGTTTGATTTAAGCTGGGATTCCCGTGGTACAGAGGGAAAAGGGGAGGTATTGGCCATACTGTGGAAGGCCCTGAATTGCAGGTTAAATAGCTGGGTTTTGAATATGAAGAGCCATTAGAAATTTTTGAACAAGGTGATAAAATGATATTATTTTAGAGAAGTTCATCAGGTGATGAGGCAGCATGACATAATGAATACAACTTGGCCCATAGTAGGTGCTGAATATAATGCTTTATTAACTGGCCTGAAATAGCCTATAGGTAGCTTGAGGAAAGATTCACAGGAGACCCTCTAGGCTACTGGAATAATACAAGTGAGAAGATATGAGGCCTAGACTAGGATGGCAGCTGTGTGAATGATAAAGACAGGTCATGTTCAGCAAACACTGCCCAGAACTAATGCTTTTTAAGATGGCCCCAAGATTTTGGTTCTAGGACTTAGGAATGCCGATCAAGTTAACAACAAGAGTGGGGGTCCAAAGAGGGACACTGTTCTGCTTTGATTTTTGGAGAGGGGAGTAGAGGCTACTTAGTTGTGGACAAGCTAGAAATGTTAGGGCGGCAGCGGCTTTTAAATCAGTTCCTAAAACTCTGATTTCCACCCTCAATAAATGGCAAACAAATGAATAAAAATGTTCAGCAGGCACCCAGAAATGTAAATTTCCTAAATGTATTTCTTTCATAAGCTTTTAAAACTATCAGTGATCAATAATTCTGCAACTGGAAAACTCGGTCTCTTCAAATCTATTTTAATACAACTTTAGTTCTGCTCACTGGTTACTAGTTCTGTGCAACATTTTTAAAAAACAAACCTACGTACAAAAATGCTACCAAAAAGAAAAAAAAATTTCTGTTATATACAAGTAGATATTCAAATGAACAATTAAAGCAATGTTCTGTTTATTTATTTTTTTCATTTAGTGGCTAGGTGGTAGAATGGAGAGAATGCTGAGCCTGGGGTTAGAGAGACCCCAGTACAAATCCCTCCTCAAGTGCTTACTAGGTATGTGACACTGGGCAAGTCACTGAACCTCTGATTACCTCAGTTTCCTCAACTGTGGCTGAGGCCAGCAGAATCCAACTTTGGGAGGTCATACCAAAGAAACATCAGGAGTGTATAATATGTGCAAATTACTAAAATATTTCCCGCTGCATCTTTGGAAAAGCAGAAGAACTTTTAGAATTTCTGTTTTATAAGTTATTAGAGGTTACAGAACAAATAAATCTACTGGTGATACTATCTATGGCTCTCTTTACTAACATAAAGCATTACAGCATCCGATACTGATTTTTATATGTGTACTTTTTTTTTTCTATCAAACAACAACAAACCTATACCTTGGGACAGGGATGGGGAACCTGCAGTCTCGAGGCCACATGTGGCTTTCTAGGTCCTTGGGTGTGGCCTTTTAACTGAGTCCAAGTTTTACAGAACAAATACTTGTATTAAGGAAATTTGTTCTGTGAAGTTTGGATTCAGTCAAAGGGCCGAGCTTCAGGAACTAGAGGCCACAGGTTCCCCACTCTTGCCTTAGAACATTTGAGAAAAGTAATCCCTACAGGGAAGGGAATAAAACTTGAGTCATTATCCCTTGACTGAACCTGCTTCTGTTTTGAGGGAAGGAGCCAGTTTTCTTAGATGGACCAGTTGTTTTGTAGTTAAAGAAATGCCATCTCTGACACACATTAACTTGGTGACCTTGGGCAAATCATTTAAGCTTTAGGGACTCCAGTTTCCTCATTGGTAAATTGAAAAGGTTGGGCTAGATGGCTTCTGATAGCTCCCAGCTCTAAATTTGCAATCCTATAATCATCAGAGTTGAGAGGTAGAGGAGAATTGAGGTCAGAACTTCTTCTGATGGGATGAGTTCAACAGAAAGATGGGCTTTGAATGGGAAAAGAGGACAGGAGTTTCCTTCAAGGGGGATGGGAGGCCAGACCCAAGAAGGCGTATCACTACAGACTGCAGAGATCATGGGGGCCAGCCACCATCCTAGGGCAACAGGAGAGAAGGCACACTTCAAGGGAACAAATATTTATTAATATAAAATGTGCAACTGAAGGGGAGAACCAACACTCAGGCAAACAGGTCAAGGAAGTCAGCACTTGTAGGAGCTTGAGTCATCAAGACTGGAGAGAAATTATAGCCAAATTAGTGCAAGAGAGCTGAAGACCAGGAAAAGCCTCTCTAGAGGTTCAATAAAAGTATCTCTCACTCAAGGAGCTAGGGCAAAAGTAGAACATCAAAGGGATTCTAGAGAAACGGAGATCTCCAGGAAAGGTGAACGAAGCCTCAAATGTCTAGACACCAGTACCCAAGAAGGACTAGAGGTCTAAAAGAAGGAGGCTTATCATCCGGATCACTGAGACCTGGTGAGAGGAAGAGGCAGTTAAGTGGCATTGTTTGTAAAGTGCCTAAAGGCAGGAAGACCCAAGTTCAAATCCAGTCTTAGACACTTCTTAGCTTATGACTCTGCACAAGTCACTTAACCTCTGTCTTCCTCAGTTTCCTCCTCTGTAAAATGGGGATAATCATAGCACCTAGCAGGGTTGGTGTGAAGACGAAAGGAGATAATATCTGTAAAGAACTCTCTCTGAGTGCTACGTAACTATTAGCTATCATTAACGTTGTTGTTAAATCCATTAAGGGGCTGCAGCTTTGTATAGGCATATATTCTTCAAAAGGACAGAATGAGCAAAAGGTGAGAATGGGGTAGCACTGTATTTTAAGGAGGGCTAGTGACATGAGACCGTCTAGGACAAGGTCCATGCAAGATCAGCACAGTGAGAGAGGCTGTGCATTAGGGCTAGGAGAGGTCCCTGATCCCACACAGAACTTCACTTGTATAGGCTGAAATACTGGCAACTCCGCCACTCACCACCCAGCTCTTGGTCACAGATCCAGGGATCGCGGAGGAGGGGACCTGCACCTCGGAATGGCATTCCAGGGTGAGAAGCAAAGAGGCCTGGGCTACGTACTGAGCAAAGAGCAACTTCAGAAGCAAGCAGCAGCTATGCGGCTTTGAGTCTGAAGAGTGGAAAAGGGGCTCAGTTCCAGCCCGGAATCCCAGGCCAAAGAAAGGCCTATGGCTCAGCCATTCTTAACCAGCAAAACTTCTTCAAAGTAGTTGAGCCCAGCAGCAGTCTACTGAGACGCCAGATAGGGGAAGAACATAGGTCTCCTGCTCATACACCAATCCAGGTCAGGAAATTATGGAGCTCAGCCCAGAGAACCCTGTTCTGGATCCAACCACTGGAACAATGAAAGCTTGCAGGTCCTGAAAGCCTGGAGTAATAGTCCTCAATAGCCCAGGAAATCAGCAGTAGGACTGGTGTAAACCTTCCCTCCAGAAGCTTGAGAGCCTGGCCCTAACATCTAGTTTGAAGTCAGGAAGTAGGCTGGGAGAATGAGTCAACAGAAAAAGAATCCCACAATAAGAAGTTATTATAGTAACAGGGATCTTCGAGACACCAACCAAGAAGAAGATAACGACTCTCAAATATCAGTAAGCAAAGACAAACACAATTTAAGCATAAATTCAACTGGAATTACTAGAAGCAATTTAGTCAATTTTAAAAAATTTAAAAAATATTTTTATAAGTGAAATCAGTGTAAGAGGGAAAAAAAAATCTGGAAGAGAAATGAGAGACCTGGAAGAAACAATGGAAAACAATTAATGGCTTGCCACAAGAGGTACAAAGCCTTGCACAAGCAACAAACACTCTGAGAGTTACTAAGGTGAGTCCATGGAACAACAACAATTTTTTTTTTAAAGTCAAAAGACTGAAAAAATAGAAGAAAATGTAAAATATCTCATAGCAAAAAATGACCTAGAAAATAGATCAAGAAGAGATAATTTAAGAATCATAGGACTGCCATGAACAATAAAAAGAGCCTAGGCATCCTATTTCAAAAAAATCATAAAAGAATACTGCCTAGATTTTTTCAAATCAAAAGGCAAAGTGAAAATAGAAAGAATTCATACATTATTCCCCTCTCCCTATAGAGGGGCTGGGGTGGGAAACAGAATAAAAATTCAGGGAATAAAAAAAAACCTCAAAATGAAAATTCTCAGTAATATTATAGCCAAAAACCAGAGCTACCAGGTCAAAGAAAAAAAATACTACAAACAGCCAGAGAGAAAGATTTCAAGTACTGAGGAGCAACAGTTCTTGGCAAATCATATAAGCTTATAACCCAGAATAATTTATTCAGCAAATCTGAGTTCTATCAGAGAAGGGGAGAAGGGGAAGAGAGAGAGACAGAGCCAGAGAGAGAGAGAGAGAGAGAGAGAGAGAGAGCTTTAATAAAATAAAGGATGTCCAAGAATTATTGATGAAAAGACTAGCATTGAGTAGCCACTTCTGAGGTTCAAAAACTGGAGTCGAGAGAAACCTAAAAAAGGTAAACAGAAACAATCATAAAAATAAACTATTTACATTCTAACATGGAGCAATGATACATGTCCCCTCTGAACCCTATCATCATCAGGGATCAAAGAGGCAATCTAATTAGAAAGAAGGACTAAGAGTGGTCCTGTCTTGATCTTAAGAAAAGAAAGGAAACAGTAGAAGAATACGCTAGGAGGGGAGAAGGAGAGGAAGGCCAGGAAAAAATATCTCACCTAATTGGGACACATAAGTACAAGTCCATCCAAACAAGGAGAAAGGAGCGGGGAGAGTGGCAAATACATTTCAATCAACAAGGAAGGAAAAGGGAGAATGGGGAAGAAAAGGATGGACAGATTAAAGAAGGGCTCTGTCCTCCAGTGGTGGTTCCCCACCCCTAAGCAATATAAATTCTTCACAAATGATATACAAAAATGCATTGTGTCCCAAAAGTCTTAGCAGTTTAGTTAGTAGTAGCTTAAGTTATTATTATATCATATTACATATTATTATCAATAGCTTAAGTTATTAACATTTTAAGCTGTTCAGGCTTAATCTTAGTGCACTAAGATTTCTGAGATAACAATGCATTTATAGCAGCTCTTCTTGTGGTGGCAAAGAACTGGAAACTGAGGGATGTCCATCAGAGAATGGCTGAACAAGTTATGATACATGTGAGACAATTCTATTACACTGTAAGAAATGAAGGGAATAATTTCAGGGAAACTGGGGAAGACTTGTGTGAACTGATATAGAATAGAGTAAGAAGAACCAGAAGAAGGATTTATTCAATGATAGTACTGTAACGACAAAAACTTTTAAAGACTGGAACTTTCAGCCAATAAACATTTATTAAGTGCCTACTATGTGCCAGGCACTGAGATAAGCACTAGGGATACAAAAAAAGGCAAAAGACAGTCCCTGCCCTCAAGGAGTTTACAATCCAATAAGAGAGACAACATGAAAATATGTAGCAATATACAAGATAAACAGGAAGTAATTAATAGAGGAAAGGTGCTAGAATTGAGAGGGGATGGGTAAAGTTTCCAGTAAAAGAAGGGATTTTAATTGGAACTTAAAGGAGGCCAGGGAGGTCAGTTATCTGAGGGGAAGAGAGCATTCCTGGCATGGGGGACAACCACAGAAAATTCCCAGAGCCGAGAAATGTCTTGTTCATAGAACCGCCAGGAAGCCAGTGTCACTGGACTGAAGAGTACATTGGGGGGGGATAAGGTGGAAAAAAGACTGGAAAGGTAGGAAGGAGTCAGGTTATGAAGGGCCTTGAATGCCAAACAGAGTATTTTGTATTTACTCCTGGGGGCAACAGGAAGCCACTGGAGTTTACTGAGTAGGGGGTGACACGGTCAGACCTGAGTTTTAGGAAAATCACCTTAGTGGCTGAATGGAGGCTGGATGGGAATGGGGAGAGACTTGAGGCAGGCTGGCCCTCTACCAGCTACTGCAATAATCCAGGTGTGAGGGGATAAAGGTCTGCAAGGGAGGGGTGGCAGTGTCAGAGGAGAGAAGCGTCGCATTCGAGGAATGTTGCAAAGGTGAAACTGATCGTGAGTAGTCGAGGATGACCTCTAGGTTGCAATCCTAGGGGACCGGGAGGATGTTAGCAGCCTCCACAGTAATAGACAAGTTTAGAAGAGGGGCTGGTATGGAGGGGGGAAAATGAGTTGTTTTGAATGTAATGAGTTCAAGAGGTCTACTGGACATCCAGTTCAAGATGTCTGGACACGTGAGACCGAAGGTCAGCAGAGAGGTTAGGGCTACATAAGATTTTAGAATCATCAGCGTAGAGATGGTAATTAACTCCACAGGACAGGGCAAGATCACCGAGTGAAGCAGTTTAGAGAGAACAGAGAAGAGGGACTGGGAGAGAATCCTGTGGGACCTCTGCAGGTTAGTCGCATGACCCAGAAGAGGATGCAACAAAGGAGACAGAGAAGGAACTGTCAGATAGGGAGGAGGAGAGCCAGGAGAGCGGGCGTCCTGAAAACCTACAGAGAAGGGAACACCCAGGAGAGGAGGGCAACTGACAACGTCCACGGCAGCAGAGAGGTCAAGAGAACGAGGGCTGCGAAAAGGCCATTGGATTTGGCACTTAAGAGATCGCTGGTAGCTTTGGAGGGAGCAGTGCCACATTTTGAATGGGGAGGGGAAGCCGGATAGTACGGAACTAAGAAGAGAGTGAGAGCAGAGAAAGAGGAGGCACCTCCCAGAGACGGCCCTTCTGAGGAGGTCAGCCACAATACAGGGCAGAAGAGACACAGGACAAGAGTGAGTGGGGATGGAAGGACCAGGATTTCGTGAAGATGAGATTAATACGAGCATGTTTGTAGGCAGTAGGGAACTCTGATCGGGGTAATGACCAACCAGGATTCCGGAAGCCTCTAACTGAAAGACCTCATCTACCTACCTCCTGATAAGCAAAGGACTCAGAGTACAGAATGAAATGTGTTTTTGGACATAGCCAATAAGGACATTTGTTTGCCTGACTATACAAGTTTGTAACGAGATGGTTTTTTCTCAGTAGGAGATGGGAAGGAGATTTTTATTAAAAAACTATTTTTAATTTAGGAAATGGGAGGGGTATCCACTTACTTGTTGGGGATAAAAGGGATTCCTTTCATGTATGGGTTGAACTAGATGGCAGCTAAGGTCCCTTCCAACTCTCAAATTCTATGATTCTGTGAGACTGGCCTGAAGCCTGTAATAGGATTGGGGAAACTGACTCAAGAACAGAGGTTCTTAACTTAACGTCCATGAACTCATATTTGTTTTTAAAATGTTGATACCTCTATCTCAATGTGATTAGTTCCCATAAAATTCTATTTTATGTATTTAATAAGGTTAGGAACCTTTACTCTAAAGATGAAATCATGATATTGGGGGAAATGGCAGGAGTATGAACATCCATGGGGGAAAAAAAAGAAACATCTTTTGTACCATATTTAAATGGAATTCCATGGTTACCTTTTAAGACTTCTATGGGCAACATCCCCTTCCTTTTGAAAGTTGATTCAGTCCGTGGAAAGAAACACACAGACAAACCCAACAAGGTAGATGTGCTTTATCGGTCAACTGTGAAAATATTTATCAGTAAGTATCTATACATATGTGTGCAGTGTATTTTGATGAAGTGAGTCCATAGATATTCTCCTCTGATACTTGGAAAATGACCTTCATGTTTAGATATCATATTCTTTTGCTTAAACTGTACAATGATAAATCCAGGAAATCGCCCCCAACCTTTTTTACAGCTGATTTTTTTTATTGTAAAGTATTTGTGATAATGAAAAAGTGAGTCTTACAAATGTTTAATAAAAAAACATGTCTTAAAAAAAGACTTCTATGACACTAATTTTAAAACTGTGGACTTTTTCCTTGTGTTGAATACACAAATGGATTTGTGATCTCAATTTGCAAGATGGGGAATCACAACCCACTCATGCTTGCTCATCCTGTTTGACTTTCTTTCACATTCTCTGAAAAGTTTACCACTGGAGCTGGAAGCCAGGAGTGTGTACACACCGGAGACTTTCCTCAATTTTTCCCCACATCCTGAGGCTGTCCACCTGTCATCCCTCATCCTCACCATGTGACCAGCCTATCTTCAAAGTCTGTCATAAAATCCTTTGATGATATCCTTTACTCATGTTTTTCTTCAGTCTCTTATTGGTTAAATGTTGTGGCCTACTCACACCCACTTTTCCACTGACTTCTCTCTGTATGATGCTCATCTTTAGTTTTCTGAAGACAGTAGTGTTCCACTTGCTACCGTAAAGAAACATCAGTAACATATTTGTAATGAAGAGATAAGTCACTGCTGTTATGAGAAGTTTGGGTTCAATAAAAGTACTCCGTAGTATCCCAAAAGCAATCCAGGGGCTCTTTAAAAAAAAAAAAAATTATGGACCCAGCTCACTGTCCATCTGTATTGTTTATCCTAGATATAAATATTTTGCAGCAAGCTCTATAATGTCCATTCAACTACATTTTGAAATTTGGGCAGTAGATATTCTTCATCCATTTGGTTTTTCCTGTGTGGATGGACAAGCCTAACTCCAATGAATGATTATTGTTTTCGTGTGGGAGATTCTGCACTTTCTTCAGCCCTGATGCAATCAACAAAATGTAATTTGCAAAGAAGAGCATCTAGAGGACCTCACCATCCACAGAAAAGCTCTGATCTGTACCCTACACTAAATCTCCTCCATCACCGTGTCAAATGCTTTGGGCAAGAATACAACTCCTCTTTCTATGACCCACTTGATACTGTCATTAGTCAACGAATCAAGTCTCCAATGTAAGAAATTGTGAATGATCTTGATGTATGGAGAGGAGACATCTTATTGAGAATGATCCTGTTAAGTGGTATTTTGTTCTATTGAACCAAATGCTTTTTCATAAGCTATACTCTACATCTTTCAGTCAGGAGAGAGATGGTAAAAATGTAGTACACTGGTGAATATCATTGGTGAAAGTCTTTTGTTCCCTAATAATATCCTTATCTGGTATATTCTCTCTTCATTTACAGATGGAGGCAGATGGCACAGTGGATAGAATGCTGAGCCTGGAGTCAGGAGTTCAAATCTGGTCTCAGACATTTACTAGCTGTGCGACCCTGGGTATCACTTAAGCTGGTCTACCTCAGTTCCTCATCTGTAAAATGAGCTGGAGAAGGAAATGACAAACTGCTCCAGTATTTCTGCCAAGAAAACCCCAACTGGGGTCATGAAGAGTTGGACACAACTGAAAAATAACTGAACTCATAAAACCTTTGAAGGAAACTAGGGAGGAAGATCTGAGTTCAAATCAGGTTTCAGACATTGATTAGCTGTATGACCTTGGGCAAGTCACTTAACCTGTTTGCCTCAGTTTCCTCACCTATAAAACAGAATCATAGCAACACCAATCTGAACTGTTGTGAGGATGAAATGAGATAATATTTTAAAAAGTCCTAGCACAGTGTCTGGCACTTAGGAGGCACCATGTAAATATTTATTCCTTTCCCTTCCCTTTCCTTTTTGTAGAATGGATAAGGAAGTAGCCATATAGATTAGTAGGTGTTGATTTTTGTGTCCATTGTCTTAAAAAAAAAAACCACAATAAATTTGAGGGGTTTTTTCGACCTCTAAAAGAAAATTGTAAATCGATGCCATCACAATTTTATCATCTCCAGTACGTATTTCTTCCAAACATACTTGATCCAATCTGGCTATTTTTTCCATCTTTGTTCCCCTTAGGTCCATTTCATCACAGAGACTGTGATACTAGATTCCACCTTGACAGAGAAAATAGATTGGCTATAATAATCTTTGAAAAATTTTTCCCCAATTTTCCTTTTTTGAAGTCCTTTTTCTGTTTTTATTCTTGAATGCTGTTGGGATGACTTTGCTTAGATAAACATCTTGCCAAACTTTCTACAGGTTTTCTTCCTTTTTTAATTTCCCCAACTGCTGGTGCCCTTTCTTTGCCTTTCTTTGCATCTTAGCACACAGTTGGCACAAAATAATAAAAGTTTGTTGACTTGACCTAGGTCTAAGTCTTGCTTCTAACACATACTAGCTGTGTAACCATGTGCAAATCACTTACTCCCTAGAAGTCCCCACTTAGCTCTCTAAGACTGTTAATTACAGAGGATTTGCCTATCTGCATTGGTAAAAGGTGTCTCCATAACCAAGAACTTGTTATACAGAAAATATGTGTTATGATTGGAAATAGGTCATCACTCAGAGATGTTAAGAACTTTTCTTTGAACTAACATTCACCATAAACTGTAAAGTGCATATCCTCCTCATTTCCTACCTGGCTGCTTCAGTCTGGGAATGTGTTGACTTTTCCACCACGGCCCAATAAACTCATCACTGGGGCAGCTCATCTTCTTGTAGGGCAGACTCAGCCTTGACACTCACACTGCAGCATTACCACCTGCCCCTCTGACTGGAGGGCAGAGCCATGAACTCCAAAGCCTTCATTTAAAGAGGGGGCTAAGGGTACGTATCTCCTCATTCATTGCATTGCCCACCTGACTGCTCTACTTTGGGACTTCTATGACTTCTCTACCACGCCCCAGGAAGCTTGTCATTGGGAAATCTCTTCATCCAGCATGATGGAACAAGCCTTGGTAGCCACATCTCATCAGTACCTACTTCTTCGCCCCCTCTCCTTCCTTTGTATATTGTCTTTGCCCATTAGATTGGCAGGGGCTGCCTTTCTTGTATCCCAGGCACTTAACACAGTGCCAGGCACATAGGAGACATTAAATGAATGTTTGCTGACTAACGACTGAAACCAAAATGCAGCACTGATCCTCACTATATCCATTTACTCTACCTGTGTAATAAAAATACCTGTGAGATCAGCACTATTAAAATTCCAAGAAAACTGAGATGTTACTATTGTCTTTCTAGACAAGCCAGACTCCATAAACTCATGGATGAAAAATGCGCAGCCTAGCTGACTTCTGTATAACTTTCAAGCACTAAAAGTTTGGAGCATTTATCTGAACCAAACAAAAAATTCTTTATTTTAGATTTGCCTAGAAATTTTTTCAGAAAATAGTTATAATCTTAAAAAAAATTAAAACTGTAAAATATCTAAAGGAATCTAAAAGAATCTATTACATTAAGGTGTACTGGAATAATTCCATTTAAGCCTTTGAACCAAAGCTACCAAGTCCAAATAAATTAATATTTCAGGGTCCTCTAGAGAATGATGGAAAAACAAAACAAAACTAGAAGAGTCGAGACCATCTCTTCTCCCATCCTCTCTTGACCCTCATTTACAGGAGTCTGCTGCTGATTTTTAACCCTGTTTGCTCCTGTTTTTTGCTGTTGGTCTAACCTACATCTTCACAAGAGTCCAATGCTGACTTGGTCTCGGATCTCTGGAGCTCTGCCTCTTCAGACATCAGGCTTCCAGTCAACTTCATTCATCTGCTGTTAATAATATAAGTGCTACGGAGTGGCAAAAATACAGAGTGACAAGGGAAACACACAACCTGCAGTCCTTTGGGGGCAGTTTCATGTGAATGATTCTTAAGCACACTGGCCCCCTCTGCCCTCCACACTTTGAAGTTGCGCCCATAGTTCTAGAGAGAAAGAGGGAGTCCACAAACGTTGGGGGTGTGAGCGAACCAAAACACACCTATCGGTCTAAGCTATGTTTGGGACAATATTTTTTCCTGGTAATTATATCATGTGAACTGTGGTTATAAAAACCAATAGCCAGGCATTCAACAGATGGACATAAATGGAAACACTTCTTACTTCTCTAATACTGCTTTAGAAGGGTGCAGAAGGAGGGAGATGACGACATATAACTCCAATAGAGACACGACCAACATCCCAGGCCTTCCTTAAAGCTAATATAAAAATCTTTGCAATGATGTAATTAAGTTCTCAATAGGCCTCAAAAATAAATAAGTTTACTAGAATCACAGAATTTTAGAGCTTTTTAAAAAGGGTATTTCGAGATTAGCTAGGCCACTCCATTTTACCAAAATGGAAAATAAGTCACAGGGAGCTATGTCACTTGACCAAGGTCAGAAAGGTAGTCAGGTCAATAACAAACAGGCACAAAACTCAGTGTTAACACAATTTTCTTATGAAGTATTTTTACATTACTCATTGGTTACAAATGAAGGAATATTTAAATTTAATGAAGCAACTCACGCTGAAAATGCACTTGTAGGTTTGGAATGTGGCATCAACTTCATCCTATGATGTTGTTTACGGACTACTCTGGCTAAACCTTTGTTTCTCAAATCACGTTTTCGTATCAGCAGTAGGAGAGTAAAAATGGCTGTGAGAAAAGAGGTTTGATGGTGTGCCAACGTACAATGGAAAGGAATTCAATAACAAGGCGGAGAGACAGTGGGCTTTTATGAGAACACTCTGCAAAGTGTTGGTGGCTACCCGTCAATGCTGAGCCAGTGTGTTACTGCAGAGTGTGACTGAGTGTTTTCCCCACAGGCAGTAAACTATTATCGACTCCCCCCATTAGCATGGAGGGTGGATATTAAAGGTTCTAATGGAAGGCTGAGGGACTCCTATCCTGAGGCCAGAGCAGAAAGACAGCCTATCACTTCATGTAATGGCAGCCCATGTGTGACAAACCTGACCTACATTTCCCCCCTTTCTTTTTCACAACAGCCTGTCACTGTTTTAAGGAGCTATTTTCTGAGATGCATAAAAGAAAACGCGTGCAGGAACTGCCCAGTTAATGTGCTTTCCACAATATTTCTTGGAACCATTTTCTAAAGGAACAGTTTACACTAAGGATAAATTATGAAAAGCTGGCCTAAAATAAGACCAGAAGCATATGAAAAAGTACTTAAATAATTATGAAGTATTTATAAAATTATCCTATACAGCGCTTCTTTTTAGACATTAATTACATAGTACATATACCTAAAATGTTATCAAAATATAGCATAGTATGCAATTCAAGTAATTAGAAGAATTTAATGAAATAGGTTTTTAAAATATTATCAAAATAATACATAAACTAGGATAGTTTAGCTAAAAATTTCATAATTCATTCTAAAAATCAGTTCCCAGAGCTTTGCAAGTGACAATTTCTTGTTAGTTCTATTAGCTTCACAACTTATACACTGTAATCACTACTAAGAATAGAATGTAATTAAAAAACAATGATGGAGGAGGAAAGAAGGCAAGAATAATTTGGTACAAAAATGGCAACATTGGAAAATGCTACTTCCCAATGGCTGCAGCCCCTCCTTCAAAGAGCTGCTACTGCTAGCCAGCGCCTCAACGGGGACCTACCGCGCCGCTGCAGGTCATACTCTTTTTTGGTCTCTTCGTTTCCTAGAATTTTCCACGCCTGATCAATCTCGATGAACCTCTGCACGCACTCCTCCATGGTTCCCGCTGGCACATCTGTGCTCTGTTTGTCTGGATGATACTGCCAATCAAAGAGAAGGGGGGGAAAGGTGGGGGAAAAATCAATAGTAGATCTAAGGTGTATTTCAAGGAGGGTGATGGGATGAAGAAAACTAAGATTCCCAGGGGAACAAGACAATACTGGGCACAAGAGACTACTGCCAGGTGAGCTGGACCACTGGAGTAGCTACAAGCCTACCGTGGCATGCCACGTCATGATGTGCACAGAGAGCATATTGTGGATAATTTGCTGATGGAATCACTGGTCTCATGGACAATTTACCTAGAGAGACTGAGTAACAGAAAAAATAGATACCTGCAGAGGAACAAAACATAGACAGGATGGGGGGGAGGGTGTGCACGTAGGAGAGACACTTACAAAAAGCACTTGTAGACAAATTCATAAAAAAGTGACCACAGCTCAGCTGTAGATCTAATTACACATAAGCAAAACTAAACGAGATTAAACTACCAAAGACAAAATTATGTATAGTTTTCAAACACCTATGCAGCTTTCTTAAATAACTTCTTCAAAACCTTTAGTTTCACTTTTCTAAATATTTAAAGCTACAGATTACTGACCATTAAATTTATTCAGCAAATGGCAATTCAAAAATAGATTCAGAAGACCGTGTTAACAAAAACATACAATGGAAGAATGAAATGAACTTGCTCGATTTAAATCAACTTGTCAGGGAATCGTTTGTTTCTGTATTTTATGGAAAATATTTTAGGGGATCTTCAGATCACTGCATGCTATTTCAAACTGTTAATCATCCTAAGTCTTTGACAAAAATATACATTTCTATGTCAGTTTAAATAAATGTTATAACCTGATACAAATGTTATAACCCCTCTCCAATGCTGTATCACTGTGCTCTCCATGCTCTCACGTCCTATTCTATCATTCTTTTCTCATAAGCCTTCCTCAATTCTCACTTCTTTCCCTAATCCCCTTTAATTTCTTTTTTTTCCCCCTTTTCTATCTCCTTCAGTTCAGAAGTAGCCACATGGAAGACAGATAACATGACTGCAGATTTCCAACAGCAACAAAATGAAGAAAAGTTATTCTCCTTTAGCCAAAATTCATGTAAAAAAAATGAACAACAGTAGCGGAAATCAGAATGTGAATTTAGAAAGCACACTAATGGTTACAACAAAATTTTCACTGCAAGGCAAAACATGAAAAAAAATGTGTGTAAAACGATCTGGTTAGCAATCATCCTAGAATGTCATCTGATAAAAGGTACTTAGCGGGTTTTCATTTTAAAATTAAACTGGAGTTCTGAGAAAGGTTAAGAAATGGTTTTATACAAATTTTTCAAGGAAAAAATAGCCAACTAAAACCAGAATCATGAAATCTTAAAGAGTTGTACGACTCTCTTGACCAGAAGTCCTTAGTTTCCCCATAAAGACCTTGGGGGCTAGGAAACTTCTTCCCTGGGACCTTTTTGGATGGATAGCCCTAATTACCAAGAACCTCTTTATACTAACCAAACATCTGTCAACCTATAGCTTCTGCCCATGACTTCTTATTCTATCCTCTGACCCAATGCAAAACAAATACAATCCCTCCTCTTCAAGACAGATTTTCAAATATTTGAAGATCTCAGTCTTATCCCCCCAAATCTTTTTTTTCCAAGAAAAAATTCCTAATGTCTTTAACCTATCTTCCACTGATTTCTTAAAATTCATAACATATCGGCTGATATATTGAGTGTATATGTTCACAAATTAATGATACATTTACGCTGATCCTTTCATCAAACATTTCACAGGCATTTTAAAATACACAAATTATTATAAGTACCACACAGCATAAATAATGCAAGTTTCTGTCAAAGTGAAGCAGTGAATTATGGCAATTACCAGGTAATAAGCAATCAATAAACACTTATGAAGTACCTACTATGTGCCACACACTGGATTAAGTCCTAGGAATACAAAAGAGGCAAAAGACAGTCCCTGCCCTCAGGCAGCTTACAATCTAACAGGGAGAGACAACATGCAAACCAATATATACAAATTAAGCTATATATAGGATAAATGGGAAATAATTAACAGAAAGAAGATGCTAGAATTTAGAGGGGTTGGGGCAGGTTTCCAGTAAAAGACGGGATTTTAATTGGGGCTTAAGAAAGCCAGCAACTGGAGCAGAGGAGGTAAGTGCATTCCAGGCAGAGAAAATCTTTGACACTAAGCCGAGGAGAGCCCATCTGAGGTAGTGAACAGTGCCTATCACTACCCCAGAACTACCCCCAGAGTTGTGCCATCTGCTCTGAAAGGGGCAGGGCAGGAGGCGGATGGCCTTGTACTCCTTTAGGCTCCTGGCCTCAATGCCAGAAGGAGGATGATGACTATTCCATTTGGAGGCATGGAATTTATGCTTGGAAACCTTTATGGGGCATTTTCTTTTAAATATCCAAAAGGCTGTGACCAAAATAAACTCAAGCCCGTAAAGTATACTTCTCTTCTGATCAGCTGGCCACTCTCACTTCTTACTGACTGATTCACTTTTAACTCTTCAGCTCTCAATGAATGGATTACTCTTAAACTGGGGCTGCTGGCACGTCTTGAAACTGCTCGTCTTTCTCATCTTCCCCACGTCTGCCACCTTCACATTACAAAAATCATCCTCACTAGAGTAACAAATACCCAAGGCCCTTGTGACTCACTCTGACCAAAGTTTTTCTACCTCTGGCTCACGAGTTACAGGGTCTTTGCAAGGCAAATTTTTACCATACCACAAAATTTTGACTACAAATGGTCATTTACTTCTTAAAATCTATTAGCGCAAAAACTTGTCTGTCTCTTCATTCCTATATCCTGGCTCTTTCCTTCCTGTTCCCTTTCCCTACGCTGCCAAAAGCCATCTCGCTAAAGCTTCAGAGGACAGAGCAGTGGAGAATTTAGGCATTTTTCTGGATTATAGTTTGGGTTGAGAAATACAGTTCGAGACTACTGGTGGATCCAGACGCTGGAAACCACAACTCAAACTTGGCCTTCCCAGAAAGTTCAACAAAACTCTGAAGTTCATCTATAATAGTATGGTTGGCTCTTACATCTGAGTTTCTCATCTTACCCATTTCCCTACCATCAATGAAATAAAGAGAAACTGTGTAATCAGTCCTTTACAGTCAGGGAACTCCAAATAACAAAGGTTCCCAAAAGAAGTCTTCTGATGAGAACATTTCTAAACCATCTGATAAACCCTGATGATTCAACAAGCAAGCAGCAGGCATAATTCAGGCGTTGGAGAAGTTATTAAGGGTTTCCTACATCGTGACAACTGTGTCTGGAAGTACAGATGTAGGCAGTTTTGGAGGCTCTAGGACCCTACAGTGTCCTCTGAAGCCTGAAAAAGACTGTTCATGGAACAGCAGGCACCAGGCCCAACAAACAACCAAAAGTTTTCTGTGACAACAACATAACACTACAGGTATAAAGACAAAAATGAAACCATCCTGCCTTCAAGGGACTCATACTCTACAGGCAACATAAAGCATGGTTCTACTGTGGTTCTGATCTGAATGTCTCCCCACACAGCACATGAAAGGGGATCTATCTACCCAATAAATTCCTTTAACAGATGAGGAAATTCAATTGCAGAGATGATCCTATGACTTGTACAGGGTCACATAGTTAGTGACTGCATTAGGAAGGATTCCAACTCAGATCTGCCAACCCTCAAACTCATGGCTCTGTCTACTACACAATGGCAACTTAAGTTGGTGTGGGGATAGCCTATAAGTAGAAGTTGGAAGGACAAGAGATCAATGGGGCTGCTCCTGAAGGGGTGGGGATCTGGGAACTGGTTACCCAGGAAAGGAGACGTAGCCTCCAGATTCCAAGGAAATCTGCTATAGGAGGAACAGTAAGATGGGGTTGCAGAAAAAGTAGTCTGTGACGTTCTTTTTAAAAAAAAAATTAACTTTAACATTTTTTATTTTGAACTTAAATTAACATTATTTTTTATTTTGAACTTAAAGTCAACAAAAACAAATTTCTATATAAACAGAAAAAATATTTTTTAATAAAAAGGAATGTATATAAAAATGGGAATCTCTATGTCACTCTCCCTTTTAAAAAAAAAACTACATAGTAAATTCCATATTATGTTCAAAACTGTTCTGCTTGTCTATGTTCTTTCTGAACTTCCTTCTCTTCCGTCCTGTGTATTTAAAAAAAAAAAAAAACAATGGCTTTCCTTTTTTTGGCATCACTATTGCTAAGTGACTCCCCCAATTAAAAACCAAAGGGAGGAGGGGAACACTTCATGACAAATAATCAGTCAAGCAAAACAAAACAATGCTGTGGTCGTGTCCAAAAATGAATGTCTCTTTTTGTACCTTAAACTGATCATCACTCTCTCAGGAGGTGGGTAACGTGGTTCATCACAAGCCTCCTTGAACATGAGGTCATTGCTTTTATCACATTTCTTAAGCGTGTGTGTGTGTGTGTGTGTGTGTGTGTGTGTGTGTGTGTGTAGACAGAGAGAACCTTTTACACAGATTCCGAAATAAAGTTTCAAGGGGAAATTTTTATTTTCTAAAACACACACACGAAGGAAGTTCAGAAGGAAGGATAGAGGACACACCTACCCATCCAGCCTATCTTCCACCCCAAGGTGTAGTACTGACAGCAACAAGTGAGTGGGGGAATGACCCAAAGAATTATGGTGAAGGAAATGGTACAGAAGTATTGGGAAAAAAGGGGAGCAGGGAAGAGAAAGTAGGACACTTCCTAACCCCCCACTGTTGATCATCCCCCCATGGATGCCTTCCTTTCCCATCAGCAGGACTGGTGTCTTGGCAGTCACGGCTTCAGTAAGGCTGAAGGTGGGGATGCCCCCTGCACTCTTCACAAAAAGATCCATGGAGTGCTCCCCATTAGCAGCAAGGAAGCCCTGACCAGCGTCAGCCCACTTACAAAGGAACTTGATGGGTCTTTCTCAACCAGTACAGCTACTTCAGCAGGCCTGATAGTGATGAAGGTTTTCCTTGTTAGCCCAGACCAAGGGGAAGTCCTTTGAGCCCATTATGGCCATGACCTGACAGGTCCCTTAAGGCATGTGGTTTGTTTTCTGTGCTGGCATCCAGCTCTACTCCTGTTGGGGGCAGGGGGTGCTGGAGACCTCAGGACACATGCTGCTGTGTGGGCTCATAGCTTCATTCTCTCTTAAGCCTTTCAAAGCTGTTCTTTACAAGGTTGTACTTACATAAATTGTTCTCTTTGAGTTCTACTCACTTCACTCTCAATCATTTCATACTTCTCAAGATCCTGACATTGTTTCTTTAATCATTTCTTATGGTATGAACACATTCTATGACATTCCTATATCACAACTGCTTCAGCCATTTCCCAAATGATGAGTAACCCTTACATTTTTCTTTTTTGATTTTTTTTTTTGGTGAGGCAATCAGGGTTAAGTGACTTGCCCAGGGTCACACAGTTAGTAGGTGTCAAGTGTCTGAGGCCGGATTTGAACGCAGGTCCTCCTGACTCCAGGGCCAATGTTCTATTCACTCTGCTACCTGGCTGCCCCATCCCTTAGTTTTTAGTTTTGTTTTTTTTTTTTGTTGTTTCTTTTAATCAACGTTTCAGGATCAGTAATTTCTTTGCTTGTGAATATTCCCTTTCCAATATCATCCTCTGTCTAGACCTCCTCCTGACTGTATTCCTGCCTTTTTTCCTGTTGAGTATGATGTATTTCTAGTCCAAACTCTGTATGTGTGTATGTGTGTGTGTGCGCGCGCATGCACGTGCACACACATGCCTTTAACTTTGTCCTGCTTAGAAAACAGTGAGGTTGATCTCAAGAAAACTGCGCATACCCTTTTACCTAGTGTTACCCCTATTCATCTCATACTCCAAAGAGATCAAAGAGGAAAAGGACCCACACAAATATATGTGTAACAATCTTTTCTGCAGTGGTAAAGAACTGGGAAGGAAGGGGGAGCACATCAGGTGGGGAATGGCTGAACAAAATATAGTATGGGAATATCATGGGATACTACTGTCATAAGAAATGACAAAAGATATAATTTCATGAAGTTTTGTATGAATTAAAAGTCAAGTCAGCAGAACCAGAACAATTTATATAATAACAATATTGTAAAGAGAAGCAACTTTGAGAGACTTAAGAATTCTAGCTAACGACCAACCAAGCCTGCTATCCTGAGAGAAAGGAAGTGGACTCATGATGAGGAATGAGATGCACATTTTTGGACATGGGCAACATGGGAATTCGTTTGGCTGAACTGTGCTTATTTGTTATGAGGGTTTTGTTTTTCTTTTCTCTTTCTTTTTAAAATTAGGTTTGGAGGTTCGCTGCCAGGTCTGGTATGGTTGTGACTGTGGTTCCTTGGTCCTTCAGCTCTCTCTCTGGATGATCGTAGCAATTTTTCTTTGACATGGGGCCCTGGATTTCTGCTTTGACATTCCTGGGAACTTCTCTTCTGACGTTTATTTCAGAAGGGGATATGGAGATTCTGTTTTTATTCTCATTGTAATAGATTTGCATAGTTTGAATAAATTATTTCTTGAAATATAGTGTCCACACATTTTATTTTTTATGATGATTTTTTGGGAGTCTAGATATTTCTCCTTGATCTGTTTTCCAGGTTAGTTGCATCTGGCAGGAAATGTTATATACTCTACTTTTTCAATCTTTTGATTTTGTTCTCACATTTCTTGCTATCTCATTGAATAATTAATTTCTGTTTGATGTATTCTAATTTCCAGGGAATCTATGACTTAGATAAAGTCTACCCCTTTCTGTTCTCCTTCCGATTCTTTCTTCTAGAGCTTTTATTTAATTTTTAAAATCTCTTTCTTCATTTTGCTCATCTTTCTGGTCTTAGGCTCTACAGTACTGCTGCACCTTTGGATGAAGGAGTAGGACTTTCTTGATCTTGACTGGTATCATCTGAGTTCTACTACCCAGGCTAGGCCCTGGTGGATATTCACAGTGCCTTCTCAACAGCATCTCAGGACAGAGTCTAAGGGATCCTGGTCCAAGTTCTGCTAGAACCACACTGGCTGTTGCTTTGCCTAGTCACTTCAAAGGTCCCCTAGGTATGTATCTGACTACCTTGGGAGCTTCAACTCTCATTTTTCTTAGCCTCTGGCCATCTCCCCAAAGACACAGCTGGCATACATAGCATCACTGACCTTGACTCACCCAACTGTATCTTATGCAAGGCCAACCTGAAAAGATATTCCCTTGAGATTGTAATAAAGCCCCGCATCCAGCCTGAAGACTTGATTGTACTTTTTCCATCTGCTGGAATCCTATCTCAAAGGTCTCATAGGTTACTCTGTAACCTAAGGTCTCTCAAAAGTAGTTCCCTACACCCTGAGTTTTGAATCTAAGCTAAGCAAACTCTGATCATCTAAACACTGTGGGGGAGCACTTCAGGATGCTCCAGAGGTCAAGGGCAAGACTAATTTAAGGGAAACAGAGGGGCTCACCCAGGCCTTTTCATCCTTGGAAGCCCAGATCAAACTGACAGTGCCACTATAAAACCATCCCTGACGATTCTAGCTAGCCCTTTTGTCTCCTCTAAATTCCCATAGCATTTATGGCCTATAATATTCATTTGGCTATATTCATATAGTGCCTTGCATTTTTATTTAACTTTTGTGTATACTATCTCTTTCCAGCTAATTTATAAGTTATGCTAAGACTCAGGCCATGTCTAAACTACCAACACATAAATAATATTCCCTATAAAACTGAGCTGAATACATAGGACTTATTTTCAAGAGAATTTACTCATGGGTAATCATAGCAAAGTAGACCAGAGAAATATCCTAAGGAAGGATTCATTACAAGAGAACTCAAACTAGTAAGTAGTTAAGTACTGATATATGGCAGCTCGTGTTGAAACATAACGAATTTTGTAATTATTTTACATGAAGATGACTGCTGCAAAACCACAAATCTATAAAGCAACTGCCGATGATGGGTTCAGTACACAGAAGGTATAGTCAAAAATTAAAAAATGATTTTCAGAGATGAATACTGACTGTATTTTTTTCCACTCCTATCTACCCACAGAGAGAGAATGACAGAATCACTATTAATGGCACAATCTTCATAGAATAAAGACAAATATTCATCTGTGTATAATATAATCTACCCCAACTACTCAAGCTAATGGAAGAGAACAGAGATACACACAATCCAAAAATCATTGATGTTTGACTTTAGAACGAAATGAGAGTGACAGATACCCAAATACTAACTTCATATATGTCCGGGCCAACCTGCTAGGGGTTCAAGATGTGAGTCCTGAACCATGGCAGAAAGAAGCTGATGGTTATATTCCGTTCACTGAAACATAATCAAAGCATATAATGTTTACTCAAATATTTTTTACATAAAAAAAAGTACATAATGGGGAGGAAAACACTGGCATCAACCACTTAACAAAATAAATATTTTAACTAAGTTTGTTGGAAATGAATTTCTTTAAAGTTACTCATCATTCCTACCAATATAAAAGAGCTATGAAGAATAATAGTGAAATGCAAATTTAAGTTTATATCATTGTTATTAGCATAAAGCTGAACACATTTCACATGTAGACTACGGGCTTTGGTGGAAAGTACACTGGATTAGGAGTCAAGAAACCTGATTTTGAGCCTTGTTGCTGCAACTTAGAGAGCTCAGTGACTTTGAGCATGTTATAATGCCTTCAACTTCACTTTTCTAATCTGAAATACGAGGGAGCTGGACTCCAACAGTGATTCTCAAACTTTCTGTAGTAGCAGAACTTTCCTGACCTCTCCTTCTCTGTCTCATTTGCTGGATTTTCAAGAACAAGCCCTCCAAACACAGTGTCCCACAGGGTTCTGCCCTGGCCCTCTGTCTTCTCACTTGGTAAGCTCATTAGCTCCCATGGATTGAATTACCATCTTTATGTCGATGATTCTCAAATCTATCTAACCTGTTCCAAACTCTCTGCTGACCTCCAACCTCACGTCTCCAACTGCCTTTCAGTCATCTCAAACCAAATGTACAGTACATGTCTTAAACTCATTATGTCCAAAATGGAACTCATTATCTTTCCTAAACCCACCTAACCTCCAACCTTCCCTATTACTGCAGAGGGCAAGACCATTCTCCCAGTCCCCTAGGCTCAAAACTTAGGTGTCATTGTGGATTCTTCTTTATCTCTCACCCCTCTCCCCCCACATCCAAGCCGTTGCCAAGGTCTGTTGATTTCACCTTTGCAACACCCCTCAAATGCACCCCCTCTTCTTCTCTGACACTGCCACCCCTCTAGTACGGGCTCTCATCCACTCATGGCTGGACTACTGTCATAGCTGCTAGCGGGTCTGCCTGCCTCAAGTCTCTCCCTACTCCAATGTATCTTCCATTCAGCCACCAAAGTCATTTTCCTAAAGCACAGGTCTGATCAGCATGTTACCCCCTTCCCCCAACTCAATAAACTCCAGTGATTTCCTATTGCTTCCAGGACCAAATAGAAAATACTCTGTCTCACACTGAAAGCCCTTCCTAACTCAGTCCCTTCTTGCTTTGTATGTATTTGTTTATATGTTGTCTCCCCCACTAGGTTGTAAGCTCCCTGACGGCAGGTGCTGTTGTTTGCCTTTTTTTGTATCCCCAAATCTTAGCACAATGCCTGGTGTAAAGTAGGTATTTAATAAATACTGACTGATTGATTGATCACCTTCGGGGAAAAAAATGGAAGAAAGCATTCAGCAAGATCTAAGTAAAAATTCCTGGTACTGATGGCAATAAAAAGGCTGATTTTTAAAGATTACTGAATAATATAACTGTTCTCTATTTAGATTATTTAAAAATGGATAAAATCCAGGAATATGGACCTTTTCATATATTTTAAACTCTAGATTCATCTCTAACTTATCGCACAGAACATGAAAAAAAGGAGTTCTCTAAAAATCATGATTGTTTTCCTTTCCTCAAACAGCCTTTTACACTGGACAAGTTAAATGAATGTTGAAGGTACCTCACTAGATTTCGTAATTTATCCTAAGTTAGTGTGGAGGTGAAGACTAATCCTGCTCCCTATAAGAGTAAACCACAAGAAGAAAGAACTGAGATAGAAGATGGGATACTGTCAATGAAAAAGAGCCAGAAGGCCACTGAGCTGAATCCAACAGCATTCAGAAGGAGAGTAATATATAGTAAACACAGTCAGTCACTAAATAATAAGTGCCTACTATGTGCCTGGTACCTGCTCGAGGGATCAAAAAGAGACAAAAGACAGTCCATGCACTCGAGGCATTTACAAGTTAATAAGAGAGATCACAAGCAAACAAACACGTACAAACTATATACGA
Organism: Vombatus ursinus; assembly: GCF_900497805.2. Classification (NCBI taxonomy): domain Eukaryota; kingdom Metazoa; phylum Chordata; class Mammalia; order Diprotodontia; family Vombatidae; genus Vombatus; species Vombatus ursinus. The sequence continues at coordinate 16,224,091 of NW_020954600.1, forward strand.
GGAAAATAGGAAATAAAAGAAGGAAACTCCTAGAATCAAGAGGTTGGGGGAGGGGAGGAGGAATTCTGAAAGGCTTCCTATGAAAGATGAGATTTTACTTGGGACCTAAAAGAAGCCAGTAGGTGGAGATGAGGAGGAAAAGCATTCCAGGCATGGAAGAGTGCCAGAGAAAATGCCCAGTGCCAAGAGATGTAGTGTCTTACTTGTGGAACTGATGAGGGTTTCATTCAGTTTCAGAAGCCGAGACCTTTGCCCTTCCAAAGCCTCAGCCGCACCTTTTGATCTTGTTCAGATGCGCCTTCCTTCCTAGCCCTAGTTTGTCCATGATTCCCAGAAAACTCTTAAACTTTTAGGTTCCTTATCTACTCTCTTTATCTCCCTTTGAAAGCAAACTTCTACCTTCCAGTTCCCTTCATTACCTCACCACCTCCCCTATTCAGATACTGAGCTTTTCTCATGCCCAAAAGGCTGAGACTGTCTCATGCCCACTGGTCCTTACAGGCATCACCTGGCTTAAGATCCACCTTAGCCCCCATTTAGATGCTGAGAATCTCTCACGCCTAGAGTCTGAGACTCTCATGCCCGCTCGTCGTCACGGGCGTCACCTGGCCTATATATGATTTATCTTTAATAAACTTTTTCTCGGGCTGGAAGAAGATTTGGGTTGAATTCATTCAGGCAGACTCAGTACTGTGATCCTGGGGTGCCTCTGTGCATCTAGGAGCACCCCAAAACCTCTAAACCTTTTCAAAACAGCAAGGAGACCAATGTCACTGGATGAAAAAGCAGGTGACGGGGAGCAAAATGTTAAGAAGACTGGAAAGGTATGAGGTGGCTAGGTCATGAAGGGTTCTGATTGCCAAACAGAGCATTTTGTATTTGATCCTGGTGGCAACAGAATAGGAGTTTATTGAATTGGGGAACAGAGAAGAAGGAGGAGGTTGACATGGTCAGACCTGCCCTTTAGGAAAGTCACTCTGGCAGCTGAATGGAGGTTGCATTGGAGGCGGGGGAGACTTGAGGCAGGCAGACCCATCAGTAGACCACTGCAATAATCCACCTGTGAGGTGATGAGGGCCTGCACTAGGGTAGGGACAGTATCAGAGGGGAGAGGGGGGCAAAGGTGAAGGTATTACAAAGGTGAAATCAACAGACCTTGGCAATAGAGTGGATGGCGGGAGGGTGATTGAGGAGTCAAGTCCTAGGTTGTGCGCCTGAAGGACTGAGAAGATGGTGTGTTGCTTTTAACAATGATAGGGAAGTTAGGATGGGAGCAGGGTTTGAGAAGAAAACGAATTAAAAATGTCTACTGGACATCCAGTCTGAGATGTCTGAAAGGGAGGTGGAGATGTAAGATCAGAGGTCAGTCAGCAGAGTTTGGGGCAAGAAAGGTAGGTTCGAGAATCATCAGCATAGAAATGGTAGTTAACTCCATGGGAACTGATGAGATCACCAAATGAAACAGTAGAGAAAGGCCCAGAAAGGTAGGCTGGAGCCCTGTTGTCGAGAACTTCAATTATCAAACAGAAGAGTTTATATTTGATTCTACAGAAAACAGGGATACACCAGCACTTTTTTGAGCAGTGACAAGTAGTAACATAGCTGGAGCTACAATTTAGGAAAATCATCTTGGCACCTTTGTGTGGAAGCTGAACCAGAGAGGGAGAGACTTAAGGAAAGAAGATCAATTGAGAAACTATGACAGTAGTCAAGCTAATAGGTTAACAAGAGCCTGAATTAGATTGGTAGATGACGTGAGGAGAATGAACGGAACTACTGTGAGAGATGCTAAGGAAATGTTTGTCAAGACTTCGTAACTGACTGGATAAATGGCATGAGGGGCAGTTAGGAGCTGAGAGTGACTCCAACGTCGTAAACCTGGATGACTGAAAAGATGGCGGCACCCCCAACAGAAAAAAAAGTTCAAAAAAAAAAAGATGGGTTGGGGAGAGAAATTACCAAGTTCTGTTTTGGACAGGTTGAGTTTGCAGTGTCTATGGGGCAGCCAGTTCAAAATGCCCAGTATGCAATCAGTGATGAGAACTCAGCAGAGATTCTAGGGCTTAATACATGGATCTGAGATCCCTGTGCAGAGAGGTGATAACTGAACCCATGGGAACTGGTGAGGTCACCAAGAGAGCGGATGCAGATGATGATCCTATGAAAGAGAGCTAAAGGACGAAGTCCAACAGGTCGAAGAACTGACAGAAGTCCCAATCTAACATTTTAACAAATGAGGTTCTTTTGGTAAATTCTTGCTTTTGCGTAGCCAAGCTTTTAATAACAGACTGTCAAAAGGGAAAGATTTTGTTCAGATTTTAGGCTTCGTTCAGACATTAGGTTCACATGTTCTATAAATTACACATTCTGGAAAGACTGACATAATATGGTTAGCCACTATTGCCTAAAAATACTGAATTACTGTAAGTCAGAAATTTAATGCTTTGTAGAAAATTTTCATTGACAGATGCATCCCTGTGTGCATGTGTGTGTGTGTGTGCGTGCGTGTGTAAACCTGAATGAGTGACATACTTCAATGATGTTAACCTATAACACTACAATGAAAATTTCATTAAGTGTTAAAAGCCTAATTTTTTTTGACATTTGATACCTTTCGTGCAGTAATCATAAATGCTAACTTCATTTCACTGTTCGCACAAATGCCAATGTATTTCACCATGTGCATTTTCTGAAGAAATTGCAACATTATTCCATTGACATTTTAGCCTTCTGATTCATAAAGCAAAAGCTACCATTAATATCAGGTTATACAGATTGAACACTGCAATGTTCAGAATTGCTGGGCCTAGAATATGCTATTAAGTATCTGTAACTGCTGAAAAGAAAAAAAAAACAACAAAAAAACGTAGCTACGCTCAATACAGTTACAGAGGGCCAAGGAGAAGACCTGTGATTTCACTGTTTACTGGAATGGGGAACACTCCCTCTGCTCCTGCACACGTCAACACCTCCGCAAAATTCAGAGTCTCAGCTGCCGAGGGCACCGAGGGGTGAAGAGATCATCGGTCCAGATCAATACATCAGCACTTGTCAGAACTTGGATTTGAACCCAAGTCCAATCGAGTCTGTTGTCCTATCTATACCCTAGGCTGCCTTGTGTCAACCATGTATCATCTGTGAAAATGAAGTCTAAATAAATATAATAAAATATCAAAATCTATCATCCATTGAAAGATTTAAGTGAGGCTTAATTTTCTACGAGGAGAGGGGTACATGGCAATGGAGTCAAACTCAAACAGAAACGGATCTCTGCCAGGCTGCAGAATGTAACACTATCTATGTTTTGCTGTACATTTATCTATTTTGTTAAATACTTCCTAATTACATTTTAGTCTGGTTTAGCAACACCAAGAGTGTTGTGCGACATATGCTGTGTGTTTGACACCTCTGGTCTAGTGCAAAAAGGACTGGTCTTGGTATGAGAAGACTGGTGGCTGACTTCTGCCTCTGAATCACTGAACCTCAGTCTACCTAGGAAATGACTGAGGACTAAATTAGGGCAGGGGTGGCAGACCTGAATGGACAGGAGGGGATTCCAGAACAGGAATTCCCTGTATTGATGAAATCACAGGGAACAAAAAATTTAAAATGTCACTGTGTCGGGGGCAGCTAGGTGGCGCAGTGGATAGCACACTGGCCCTGAAGTCAGGAGTACCTGAGTTCAAATCCAGCCTCAGACCAAACACTTGACAGTTACCAGCTGTGTGACCCTGGGCAAGTCACTTAATCCCAACTACCTAAAAAAAAAAAAAAGAGTGCAAAATGTTACTGTGTCTTTAAAAAAAATCCCTCTAACCAGGCTAAATGTGACATATAAAAGGAAATGGCAGCAGTAAAACTGGCCAAGCAACCTAGGGAAAGACAATGTGGCATGGTGGCTACAGGGCTGGCCTTGAGGTCAAGAAGGCTCTGGCTGGCTGCAGTCCCAGCTCTCGGGTCTCTGAACCAGTGGTCTCCACACACGGTGGATCTCCATTTCTCTGTGTCTGGACAAGGGGCAGGGTGAGGCAGTTTTACTCACAAGAATGAAAGCTGGTAGTTTGAGGGGTTAGAACAGGGGTGGAGCAGAAGAAAGGGGACAGTAAGAGAGGGGTAGGTGAGGCTGTGTTGGAAACAAACCAGATGGTTGACAATTGCAGGGAGAACACTCATCTTCCCTACCTAAGACTAGCTGATCCCAGACCCCTTGGGGTCAAAGCTGCATACTCTCACTTTGGAGACCACTGCCCCATGTAATTCTCCAAGGCCCTAAGTGCCATTGGTAGAGGGAATTTCTTCACTTAGAGTTCTCTAGGAAGACAAAAATCATAGATCTGATCCACAGCCCCCAAAAAACTGCAAAAAGAATGAATTTGTTTTTCATTTATTTAAATACATTTGAGAGCTCCTGACGACCCGCTCAAAACACAATAAAACATTCTGGATGACATCATAAGAGCCTACTTTAATGTCTTCACAAATTTGTTTCTACAAGATTCTGTTCTGTCATGGATAACATTCTACCCGAATCTTACGTTTCATTTAGCAAAAAAAAAAAAAAAAAAGATATCAAATACCTGCTATAAGCAAGGCACATTAGGGGTTGTGAGAATATCAAGTTAGTGGGGCCACCTATTATTTCTTCGTGACGCTTTGCAGCAGATGGTTGTTTTTCCGTCTACAATATGCCAAAAATAAACAAAAAGTAAACCATCAGGAATGTACAGGTATCTTGAAAATATTAGGGAGATTCCCGTCTGGATAGATTAAATGCTATCAACAGTGTAAAGGCTATCATGGAGTGTACCTCCAGAAGAACTGCCCTTTTCCAGCTGCCGTGAGGGCAAGTCCTTGCCTTTTTTCACGTTGGTCTTGTCTTCTCAGCACACAGCACTGTGCTCTGCACTTCATAAGTGCTTAATGAATATGAGCTGATTTGAAATCAATACAATAGTGAGTTAAATGAATAATTTTTTCTAAGATTATGAAATCACTGCTTTTACATTTATCTAATCATTAGCTCACTTATTTTGGGAAGAAACTGTATGTATATCACTCATGGACTCAAAGTTAAAATCTTCAGAATGATTAGTCCCTTCACTCCACAAACATTTCCTGGATACCTACTATGTACTACACCCCTATACATCTTTTCTCCAGTACTCCTTCACAGTAAAAATGCACATACTGTGTCACTTGACTCAAATGGCATTAGTGATGTGTACATGAGAAGGACATAAGTGACAATGGAGATGTAAATAAAACCCAGCGGTAATCTAAGGACCACTTTCATACAAAGAAATAGGGTGATTAAAAAAAAAAACTTGTATAAGAAGAATTTATGCTTTAAAGAAGAGTGACTATATAATTCTCTTCTCCACGTGGCTGTCATATAACTGGGTTAGGTCGACTGTTATTATTTTTAATCTGTAAACCGCATTTCCTCCTAGTTTTTCAGAGAAAATTAAGTACTTGGGTTTCAAGTCTAAAATAACAAGAAGAAATAAAAAGGTACCATGTTATCAAAGGACCTCGTCAATCAGCAATCTAAGGATAAAACTTATTCTATCAGCGTCATCCTGGAAGACTCAGCTCCAGGAACACCTTACCCCCTACTTTCTCTCTGCCTCTCCCCCAGCCCCTGAGCCACCCAGATCCCATCAGGGCTACCAGCATGAAAGAACAACATGGTTGCTCACATCATTTGGATGAGATAGGAGTCAGTAAGTATGATCCTTCCAGTGAGATGGTGAACCACTTGGCCTTACCGTCCATAGGTCCACTGGGACTTATCATTAGCTCTGCACACCTCCAGCACTGAAAGCTGTCCTCTGACCTAATAATGCATCCTTGCCACTGACACCTTAGAATTTCTGGGCCTGGCAGGTTGTTCTACAACTGAAGTCTTTCAAGTATTATCTCCTTGAGTATGCTCTCCTTCAGAACAGGGACTGTCTATTTTTCTACTTGTATCCACAGTGCCTAGCACACAGTAAGCACTTAAATGCTTTCTCATTTATGTTATTCATTCATTCATCCTGACAGGATCAAAGACTAATTCATCCATAGTACGATGAATATCACTTTCTCCTGGTCCAGAAGTTACCAAATAAAAATCTTAAATTAAAGGGAGATTAAAAAAAAAAACCTGAATTTTAAATCAAATCACATAAAACATAATTAAAACAATTATAATCATGCAGAAGATGATTAATTAAAATTGAATAATTGTAATTATATATATAATATAATTAAATAATGTGTGTGGTCTATATGAAAATTTGATCATTAGAAGAATTTCTGAGTAAATTAAAGGGTGCCTCTTAAATCAGATAAGGTAGCAGTGGTAGAGAAAGGCGGGAGAGATGAGGGTTCTTGCTGGATAAAATGTCAACAATTGTCACTTTATGAATACTCCCATAAAGCAAAAAAATAAAAAAAAAAAGCAAAGCAGTTTGTACACACAGAAATCCTGAAAAAAAATAATTATGGGATTTTAAAAAATTACCCAGTTCCCACGTGTGTGGAGTTTTTTCCAAAAAAAAAACTCTCACATATTAAGGCTATAATATGGAGCATGTATAACTTCTCAAGCTTCTATATGCAAAGTTGTCTTTGGGTGGCTCTAACAAGTAAAAATTAAAAGGCTGACTGATAAAATGAATTTATGTATGAATCCATGAAGGCAAGCAAATCTGATAACAAGAATACTTTATATCTAGAGCAGGGGAACCTCCACCTTTTCGTAATGAGCAGCTTTTTAAAAATTCCTTCTATGTTTTATGATTTATAAACATACTGTCTCTTTAAAAATTCCTGGCACTATTTTTGCTAAAGCTTGGTTTGTTTTTGTTTGAAGTGAACAAGTTTTATGTAGGTGTATGCAGATGAATATCCTCAGCATTAAGACAAAGGGACCAGAATAGCCCCTAGGGTCCCTTCTAGCTCTCACTCTAAAGTCCAATGATCATATGGGTAGGGACTTAAGAAAGGTTTGCTGCAATGAATCAAGTCTATTAATCTGTGCATTAATTCAAATATTTTTATGCTTAAAACGGAAGGAAGTTTACAGACAAGGCCAAATTTTCCTTTTTTTTTTTTTTTAATTTAAGCGCTTAATTCTATCTCTTATTTGAGCCAATATATCTCCATATATTATCTTCTTTAGCTCATTCCATAAAAAGGCATCAAACTATCAAGAACCCTGGAAGGAAAGAAAACTAAATTCTTAATTCCCCAAAATAAGGAAATGAAAGAAAACAAATGTGCAAAGCAATATTCATCACCTACCCAATTTCTAACCCTTCTGTTTCAAAGGAAGAATCTTTGACCAACTGTTAGCATGCTGGGCACCAGGTTGAATTCAACTGCTTTTCACCACCGCTGCTACCATATCCTCCTGTTTTTGAGATGAAGCTACTCCAACAAATGTCTCCCATGAATATATCACAATAACACAAGACAGCTTAAAAGATGCAAAACCAGAGAACTCTGCTCAATGACCATCTGATAATCAATATCAAGTGAGGCAAAAAACAGGAAGATCCAGACTTGCTAGATGTGTTCGTCACTATATTAGACAAACACTTTTAGCAGATAATAAAGTGGGCCCAAAACTCACTAAGAGGAGGAGAGCTGGCTAGCTGGCCCCTGGAAGACAGCACAGTGCTTTTAATGAATCGAACCTTTTCCCTCAAGCAAAATTCCATCTTTTTAACATGAATACTTTTCCAATGGATAGCATATTGGTCTGAGTCAAGGAATACTGAAGTCTCTAACGAATTAGTTTCAAGCCACCCAAAGGACAATGGAGTGGTGCACGATGGGTGAGGGCAAATGTCAACATGTTACCATTGGAGAGCTTTTTAGTAAAAGGTGCAAAGGATGGCAACAAGTAGAATGTAAGCTCCTTGAGGGAAAGGGGGATTTTGTTTTTGTCTTTGCCTCTGTGGCCCCATGTCTAGTACAGTGCCTGGCACAAAGCAGGCATGGAAATACATGATTGCTGAATTGAATTAAGACCTTAGATGCACGACTAGACAAAACAGGCCAGTTACGTAAAGATGCAAGGGATAATGGATAAAGAATTCATGTGCTCCACTGGGACTCACACAATGTCAAGAGATCTACAGAAACCTGGACCCTCTGTCCCCACCCCCAGCATGCAGGGTGGATGCCCTGCAGAGGATTTATAGGAAGACAGAGACAAGAATCAGAGAGGATGAGAATGCAAGGTTGGATTTTGATCTGTACCACTGGACAGATTACCCACATCAATGTAATCACTGAACTCAGTACTCAAGTATTTTGTCCTAATAGTTTTTCTCTATTTTGTACTTTTTTCCCTAAGTAAAAAAAGAGAACAAAATACATTTTTTCTTAAAAAAAAAAAAAATACTACACAACCTACATGAAAAGACACAACCTCTCAAACCCTCACGTGTAAAATGAGGTGGTTAAGTAAGCCAAAAAACATTTAAGGATCCCTTCTAAAAAAAAAAATATTATATTTCTTTATTGCCTGTGAGACCAATCAGCAGCAGCTGGCAATGACACAGAGCAGTACCTCTTATTATACAATATGCCTGTAGCTTAGTATATAACATGTTTTAGGATCTGTTCACTGAAGTCTTAATTACTGTAGCTAGTGAAATTGAGAGGAAGATATAATCAGTTGGCACAGCCAAATGAAGTATGGATATAAAGGAACTTTTATTGGTTATATAGAAAACATTGTATCACCTAGGAAATTAGATTACAAATGGTGATTGATCCTACATTAGTAAAAAATAATGTAAGTTCACATTTATTATAGTCATTTAATTTCTCTAAAAGAATGTATCTTCTCAAGTTAATCTATATTTTTTCCAAGTACTCCAAAGTCTTTTTAAAAATATGGCATTACTAAAAACATGATGAAAAAATTAATCAGAGTGAAATTATACACTTAACTTTCTAAAACTGCTTACATTTTAATTTTTTAAAAGTGACTTGAAATCATAAAAACCTGATATTAGGAATACTTCACAATAAAAATAAAAAAGTAAAAACAGATGTTCCCTTTAACTTGGTAACAAATTTCAAGGTAAACCAAAACCTAAGAACTGCCATCCTGGGACCTCCTGGGTCTGGACCTCCTGGGTCTGTTCTTGACTTTCTCAACATTAAAACCATGTCTATACTGCTCGCATCCTAGACTTCAAGTCTGGGGCCTCTCAGCCCTGGAATAGTATCTATCACCCCTGAAACTTGGTCATGCTTCAAGATCCCTCCATGAGGTCTCCCCCATCCCATCAATGAGCTCCTTCTGAAGCCTCCATTTTGAGGAGGGGCCCAGGCCAGCCTGCCTTCACCCTGGAAGGGTTTCCAATCTCATTCCTGACTTTCTGGATTCCAAAACCATTCCCCACACCAAATGTTCATTCTCTCCACTCCCACCTCCAACTTTTCCACTTCCTTTTGTATGCTAACCGTGAGGGCAGGGACTATTTTACTTTGTGCTTGTGTATATATCCCCAAAGCTTAGCCCAGTGCCTGGCACACAGTAAACACTCAGTAAATGTTTCTTTCCTTTCTTCTTTGCTAGGTCAAAGCTATGGTGCATCCAGTCCACTATTCTGGTCTAATGATATCACTGGGAACATTGGTTGTCAGAGTTTTGCGTGCACTAGGAACTTAATAAATATTTCTTGCATGAAATTATTCTTTCTGATGTCAGTGTTAAAAGATTAAGGACAAATTTTAGATCCACCAGGCCTGGAGTCAGGAAGACATCTTCCCGAGTTCAAATCTGGTCCCAGACACTTCCTAGCTGTGTGACCCCGGGCAAGTCACTTAACTCTGTTTGCCTCAGTTTCCTCATTTGTAAAATGAGTTGGAGAAGGAAATGGCAAACCACTTCAGTATCTCTGCCAAGAGAACCCCAGATGCGGTCATGAAGGGTCGGACATGACTGAAAAATGACTGAACACCACCAAACTTTAGAACATCGAACTTTAAGAGTTTATCGCAGATCTTTAGCTTAATCTAAACCTTCATTTTGGAGCTGCATGTTCAGCCTGTATCACTTCTAAGGGGTAACAAATTCCAAAGCTGAGTATCTGCTACATAAAATAATGCTTTCTTTTCACTGCCCCATATTTACTTTCATAGTACCACCTAGCTTGGTATTCCAAGAAGAGTAGCAATGTTGTGTGGTATTGGCATGCCAGCTCCGTCACTTCCAAACTGTCTCACCCAGGGAAAGTCACTTAGCCTTGCTTGGGACCCCATTTCCTCAACTATAATACAAAGATCCTCTAAGATCCCTTTTAATCCTAGATGTTTTGATCCCAGGAAAGTATGTTCCTCCTACTTGTATTATTAAATGCTCAAGTTCAAGGTGAGTAAAAGAAAAATTAGCCCTTCATGTAAGGCACCACCTACCTAGAGGCAAAAACAAAGTTATAAAACAGCCAGCATTAGGGCTATCTTACTTTTTCATTAATGATATCCCTAATCTATTTGAGCACAAGGGGGAAGAATGGGAGTGGCAGAGACAGCGTTTTCCCACCGGAACCCGCAGAGTTACTGCTATGGGTGACCAGGTATCAGACAGGTTCTGACTGTACTGAGGTCCACAAGTTGGGTACAGAAAAGGGTGTGTTGGGAACTCTACGGTGATCATATACCTCTTGGGGTCAGGCCATAGTACCAAAGGGTCTTCCGCCCCCACTTTGGAGACCACAGCTCTAAGTAATTCTCACCAATGGGAAAGTAAATCCAAGAACTCCAGGAATAGCAGGACCCTCTTGACTACCAGTACTGATTTCAGCTCTGCCCACTTCAGGGAACAATTCCTATGGAGAAAAGGAACATCATCCCTACTACCAATACCCATTGGCCACCCATTGCCGCTGACCGGAAAAGTAACCCAAGAGCTTCAGGAACAGGATACTCATTGGTCCTGCTTCTAGCCCTGCATGGGTCCCCACTAACCAGGACATTCAATCTGGTAACTGCCTCTGTGGATACTGTTTGTGTCCCATATTCTTCTCCTCCCACTCCCAACTTTGCAGTAGCCTCAGCTAATGAAGATCTGAAAAAGAAAGTTCTCACCAAAAAGTCTCTGGCTCTGGTTCAACAGATACGGTCTAAAGGCTGGAAGTGATGCTAAAGAAAATGCAGAGCCAACTGCCTTGTAAAGGCATCCCAAGGACCATGAGGTCTTTATCTGCCTTACAGCTGAAGCCTTCCACACATGCGCTCTCCTCATCAGAATGGGAGTTCCTGGGGAGCAGCAACTCTCTTCCTTCTCTATTTGAATTCCCAGTATCTAACATAGGGCTTGGCACGGCTCTTTCATTCATTCACTCTCTTAAGTTGCAGGGAGGGACAGAACTGCATTGGCAGGGGCAGCTTTCTCAGACAGGAGTTCCCTAAACCAATGAAATTACAGAGTCAAGTACTTAGCTCTACCTTTACTTTACCACATTGCTTGGAGATTAAAGGACTAGTGTTAAGGCTTATTTTATAACGCTATGCAAATCTGCCTAAAATAATTTTAGATTCAGAAGAAAGGTACGTAAAATGCAACAGCATCACATCTTCCATATAATCTATATTAGTAGGTTATTAAAGCAGCCAATTAAAATTTAAAACTATCAAGCTTTTATCAGACAGTTTATTTAACTACAGTTTATTTCGTTGTCTCCTCAAAGAGACCTAAGTATCACACTCTAAAGCAGGGGTGGAGAACCTGCAGCCCTCTAGGACCTTGGGTGCAACCTTTTGACCGAGTCCAAGTTTTATAGTTAAGGGGATTTGTTCTGTGAAATTTGGATTCAGTCAAAGGGCTGAACTTGAGCATCTAGAGGGCCACAGGTGGACTCAAGGCTGCATGTTATCCAACCCCACCCTAAAGCGTTATTACATGGAATCTGGTTTAACAAGGTCCCAAATAAACCACGTAAGAGGGAGCTGAATACTGTAAAAACTTGATAATATGGCCTCCCAAGACAGCCCCAAAGCATGGAACCGGACAACGTTGTAATAAGGTTACAATAGGGACAGCTGGGTGGCACAGTGGATCGTGGACTCCGGCCCTGGAGTCAGGAGGACCTGAGTTCAAGTCTAACCTCAGACACTTGACACTAGCTGTGTGACCCTGGGCAAGTCACTTAACCCCGATTGCCTCACACACAAAGAAAAGAAAAGGTTACAGTAGATTTACTGAAAAGGCAATCTCTCCAGCTGAACAAGTATATTGTGCAAAGAAATCTAACTTCATAATCTTTGTTTGGCATGCCCACATCAAAGAAGGCGCTATGCTCTACGAGCAAAGCAAAACTGCAGTACATTAAAAGAAATGTGAGATGCGCAAATTCAGGGACATCACCGCTCCAAATGTCCACTTGGACTATTTGTGCCTGACCTGTGGTAGAGCCTTCCACGCTCATACTGGTCTGATCAACCACAGTCGGATGCCACTTTGGTCCTCTTCTATATGAAGGAAAACCTGCCCCTTAGAGAGTTAACAGTCTTTTATCTCTAGAGCAGTTATTTCAGCAGTAGTTGGTGGATCTTTAAGATCTATGAAATCCTTATCTTCTAAACAAATCCATATTCTCTTTACAAATGAGAATGACTGATAATGCCTGACAGTAGAAGCAGCATGGGGTAGTCAAAAGAATACAGGGCATAACACTACCACCAGACCTGCATTATGGTTTCATCTTTGCCATTTATTAGAGGGGCGACTTTGGATCGGTCCCTCTGCTCTATTTTCTATTCTGTAGAATGGTTACAATAATATTTGTACACTAATGACACATACAAAGCACTTCTGTAATTGTAAAGTATTTTAAAAACATATAGGCTATTATTAGTACTACTTGCTAACTTGATGATTAAAAAAAAATTCTTCAATCTTAGCTTACTGTTTATTAAATGAAGGTTGTCTGCTGGCTAAAAATAAGAAAAAGTTAACCAGAAAGTCAGTCTGTAGCAGATAAGTAACATCACACACTAACTAGTGATTGCTTACTTGATGCAATCCAGTGCAAAACTTAAAAAAAAAAAACTTCACATACTTCTAACATTTATTTAAAAAATCTTTGAATTCCAAATTTTCTTTCTCTCTCAAGCCCCTCCCTCACTAAGAAGACAAGCAATATGATAACCATTTTACATGTGAAGTCATGCAAACATATTTCCATATTAGCCATGTTGCAAAAACAAAACAAAACAAAAAAAAGCAATTAAAGTGAAATGGTTATACTTCAATTTGCACTCATGTCAGTTCTCTCTCTGGAGGTGGAGAGCATTTTTCATCATGAGTCCCTTGGAATTGTCTTGGATCATTGATTTGATCAGAGTAGCTAAGTCTTTCACATTTGATCATTGCTACAGTATTGTTGTTACTGTGTTCGATGTTCCCTTGGTTGTGCTCACTTCACTTTGCATCAGTTCATATAAATCTTCCTAGGCTTTTCTGAAACTATACTGCTCATCATTTCTTACAGCACAATAGTATTCCATCACACTCATATACCATAACTTGTTCAGCCATTCCCCAATTGATATTCTTACTCTCGATTTCCAATTGCTTGCCACTACAAGAAGAGCTGCTACAAACATTTTTGTATGTATGTCTTTTTCCTTTTTTTTAGGGAGAGAGATCTCTTTGGGACACAGACCTAGCATTGACATTGCTGGGTGAAAGGGTGTGCAGAGTTTTATAGCCCTTTGGGCATAGTTCTAAATTCTCCAGGATGGTTGGACCAATTCACAACTCCACCAACAGTGCATTAGTGTCCCAGTTTTTCCACATCCCCTCCAGCATTTGTCATTTTCCTTTTCTATCATGTTAGTCAACCTGACAGGTGTGAGGTTATACCTTAGAGTCATTTTAATTTACCTTTAATTAATAGTGATTTGGAGCATTTTTTCATATGCTTATGGATAGCTTTGATTTCTTCATCTGAAAACTGCCTGTTCATATCCTTTGACCATTGGGGAATGCCTCTTATTTTTATAAATTTGACTCAGTTTTCTATATATTTGAGAAATGAAGCCTTTATCTCAGAGAAATTTGCTATAAATCCCAACCCCCCCAGTTTCCTACTTTCCTTGTAATCTTGAGTACACAAAAAATTTTCTAAATGACAGCATACAATAAGTACAGCATAAAACCTATTTACTAATTGTAAAATATAGTAACAATCTTGTCTCAGTAAACCCCTGGCCACAAAACCTTGTCAGCTATATGCAAATGCATCTACTGCCACCCAGACTGATGCATAAATGGATATGAAGTATACTTAAAATTTTAAATCAATACATTTAATAAATGTTAATGCAATAGGTTAAATCACAAGACACTTAAATATAAAGCCAAACTTAAACACACAAACACACATACACATAATAACCTCCAACAAAGTCATCTTGTACTCAATAATCGAGAGCTTTACTGGCCACAAAGGGAATTCCAAAAATGAACACTCTGCCTCCAATATATGAGATTTTAATCAGCAGCAGGGTTTTGGTTGATTTCCCCTGCCCCCTGGGCACAACGAGACATGATTCTTACATAATTAAGGACTAAAGTGAAACTAAACTAAGACACTCTAGCTAAACATATGTAGTGATTTATTTTTAAAGGTCCTGAAGAGTTGTCACCCTGAAGCAACACTGAACACTTTGCTCTGTGGCCGATACGGTTCATCACATACTAATTAGGCTGCATGTTCTGTCAACGCTTTCATGCTCTTCTTCTATTAATTGATCATTCTGCCAAATTAATGACACCACTACGTTGGCTGTGAATTCCCTGAGCTCCTTTGCCTGTGAGATACAAGAAGGAATTAAAAAAGAAAGAGAGAGAAATGATTACAGGACTTAGATTTGATGCGACATTAGAAAACATTTTGCTTCAATCCTGTTTATAGTAATGTACCCTTGGACCCAAAATGCATTCATTTTCCTTAAATAAAGTAAGCCTTCCAGGTAATTTGATTAACCTGACTACAGCAGAGCAAAACCCTGACTTTTTAACAATACAAAAGAATTCCACACTGAAAATAGGAGTCAACTACACTTAAGTAGAAAGAGAGAAAAAAATTGCTTGTAAGGACTGGTAAAACTCAATGAACTTATCATACTCTCTTCTCAAATAAAGGCCTAAACAAGCTTCTCAAGATGCCTATAAAAATCCTCTGAGATAATTTTTAGTTTACATCATTGCAAATCACTGTCATTACGAAGCAGCCATTAAACATTGGGTGAAGTGCCGTTAATCTGAAGATGGTGCAGTAGTAACTCTAATGACTTCTGAACACAGGGAGGTAAGAGGATATATACACATGGATTTAAAGGTGGTAGTTGTTGGTTTTTTGTTTTCCTTTTTAATGAAATCTGATGTGACTATAACAAAATCAGTATGTTATAAACAGTTGAGTACAAAACATATTACAGCAATGTTCTTTACACTTTGACACCGCATTAAGATTATGGAAGATGAAAAAAATGAAATCACAAAGCCATAGCCAATGACAACACACTACTGCCACCTAATGCTTAGTAAAATATTACCTGGATATGTTCCTCAACTTGGTCTATGCAACACTAGTAAAACTAAAAATATGTCTGATTATTTCTAATAGAGATTTAACAAAACTGCAGGTATTAAATTCCTTCTTATCTTTTTAAGGACACATATGATGTGCATAATCTGTGGGAAAGGCAGTGGAAAAAGCTCTAGCTCAGCAAGGTTTCACGTTTAACAAACATTTGCTAGTTGCTTCCTGAGGGCAAGGCACTTTAGCTACTAAGAGAGACTGAAAATTTGGGTGAGTAAATAGTCCTGTCTTCATAAAACTTAGAGTCTAATATTTCTAGACATCACAGAAACCCATATGACTGTCATACATGTTATTACTTGATAAGTATGATAGAAAGGTACAAAACAAAGTGCAATGTGAAGTCCAAGAGGGAAGGTCGCTACTGGCATGTAAGTTTTTAACTGTAATAGACAGAAGGAACTTTGTGAAAGGGAAGAAATCAATCCCCAGAAGCAGTAGCTGCTTATCTTTCTAAGGAATGGTGATGTAGATCCCTACAAGCTCTCTCAGGGAAAAGATTATCCAGTAAGAGTAAGTGGAAGAAGGGAAATACGGTAGTGGTTACGGTTCTGTACTATGGCATAAAGAGACAGTTACGGCATATAGGAGGTGCTTAATAAATACTTGGTGACTGATTTAACTGCTGTACTGCTAACAATGAAAGAAGTTGGCTTTCTTTCTATGGCATGTATCTAGGACTCATTAAACTATATGACTATTACCCATTTCTGGTAATTCAATTGGGGACAAATGATTTTGCCATACAGTATGCAAAAAACATTGTTGAAGATTATTAAGCTTTAGGCAAAAATCTGTAGAACTTAAAGGAAGAGGTGCTGTTTCATGACTACTGTTTAGTGAAGGCAACATTTTAGAAGATTGGAGAACTGAAGAGCTTGTTAAGAAAATAGTATCAGAACATAATTTGGATTCCTGGATGACTATTTAAAACACAGGAATGACAGGCTGCTGGTCAGGGATGGAGCCCACCTAAACAAGGGCTGGTAAAATATATTTGTCTGAGTTTTGCGAATCATAGAAAAGTTTTAAAGTAAGTGAAAGAATGCTACTAATGAGCTAGGTACCATAAAAATAATATTTTATATAGCACTTTAAGGCTTACAAAGACATTATATGTATGTATGTGTGTGTGTGTGTGTGTGTGTATGTGTGTGTGTGTATCCCACTCACACCCCATTTTAATTTTCCTAGCAACTCTGTGAAGTAGGTACTATTATTCTTATCTTTTACAGATGAGGAAACTAGGGCTGAGAAAAGTTAAGTGACTTGCCCAGTGTCACAAATCTAGTAAGTGTCTAAGGCAGGATTCAAGCTTAGGTCTTCCCAATTTCACATCCATGTGGTGTCAAACTAATAGAAATGGGGGTCACTAAACTGTACGTAAATGTCTTTGCAGGCCTCATATTGACTTAGAAAACCACATACTAATGTTTTCTGTTTTACAGGATTTTAATTTATTTTGTTAACTATTCCCCAATTACATTTTAGTCTGATTTAGGTTACATTCCACAGTGTTGTGGATGGCTTGTTTGATACCTCTGCCCTACACTACCTACCTGCCCAGACAAAACTTTCTTCTAATTTCACTTCTAAAGATAAAGGAACCACTGCAAGGGGAACTTTGATTTAGAATTTGATTATCACCGCCAAGGAGTGATAGCATGAAGTGATAGCATGAAAATAATGGGCACCTTAAGTAAAGTGACCATTTCATATAAGAATTGCTGATACAGGGGCAGCTAGGTGGCACAATGGATAGAGCACCGGCCCTGGAGGCAGGAGGACCTGAGTTCAAATCTGACCTGAGATGCATAACACTTACTAGTTGTGTGACTCTGGGCAAGTCACTTAACCTCAACTGCCTCCCCCAAAAAATAATTCTGATACTGCGCGTGGCACACGGCTGACATTTAATAAATGTTTGTTGACTGAAAAATCTGAGACCTACCCTGGATTTTAGTAGAGCAGATTTCAAAAAGTTCAGAGCAAGTATAGGTAACAATGTATATTCTAAAATTCAATTGAACAAATCATCCCAAGAAGGACAGGAAGGTCTAAAGAATGAAATTCTGAAAACACAAAGAAAAACTGAACAAGTTTGTCTAAAGAAAAAAACGTACAGGGAATTCACTAATTAACCTATGGATCATATAAAAAGATATGGATCACAGAATCATGGAATTAGACCTAGAAGGAACTTTAGATCATGCAGGACAAGTCCCTCATTTTCTTTTCTTTAAATTTTATGTAAAAATATCATTATGAACTTGAAAATTATCAACAAAATAGGACATATGCACAAACAAATGCCAGAAAATGGGGATTACACATAAAACCAAAATTCACTATGTATAACTTGCTTTTAATCTACATTAACTTTTTAAAATACTTAAAAACTGTTGTTCTGAAATTAACCACCAAGTAAATGATTATTTCCACACACAATGGAAAAGCAAAATGCTGCTGATGCAGCCACCAATCCGTACCACGTGCAGCTTGCCTCTCCCTCCAAGTGTACAACATGTTATTTTCAAAACCATCCTGCTTGTCTGTGTTTCCATCTATTCTCCCCTACGCATTTTTCTTAAATGCTTGATGCCCATCTGCTTTTTAAAATTTTGGTAATTCAATCTGAATTTCTATTCTTCTATAATGCTACATGGCTTTGAAACATGATGTACCATCGTATATGACGAATCAAACTTGGGGGTCACTCTAAGAGCAATGAAGAAGCACACAGTGGCTACGACATATAACAAGTGGCTGAAAAGTTATCATTAAAGTGTTCTATAACCAGAAAAGAGGTAGACCAGTCTTTTAATAAGAGACATAGCAAGCAGACAGCCTGTATACTGGACTTGCAGCCGTATGATGTCATGAAATTTAGAAGAAAGTCCGGGACCGAAGGCTGACTCTCTGTGGAGAAACTACTGGTGGAAATGAATGAAAATTACACATGGTAGGAAGGTGTGGACAGGCTGTGAGCTGCTGAATTGCTGTTTGACTTATCAAGCATGTGAGTACTCCAACAGATCCCCGGCCTTGTAAAACCTTACACTAATGGCTATTACCTAGATAGTAACTCTTAATTTTCAAAATCAGCTCTCAGAAAAAAGTCATGCACAGAAACACTCTTCCAATTCAATGTTTCTTTGTGCTTGTGATCTTAATGACATGGTTACTTTCTCTGGTGATACTGATCACACCCAACAGCCCCTTTTCATCCTGTGTGATTCCCATCTGTGTCCTCCCATAATGCACCACAGGAGGTCAGCTCCTCATGCTGAAGTTCCTTCCATGTCTTTAAATAAGTTGTAGCTGGCTGTCAACGCAAACTAAAGTTGTCCATGCCATTAACCTTCACTCCCTCTACATGAGCAGCTTGCTATCCCCCTCCTCTAGGATCAATACATCTCCCCTACGCTACTGTTGACGCTGTCCCTCGCATGCGCGTCACGGCTGCTGCTGTGCTGGACATTCTCTATACCTACAATGCCTATCTCCACCACCTTCTGGGTCACTGACAATTTCATACATATAGTAGCATCTCACTGTTTATCACCAGGCAGCAAAGAATACAGGTGTTAAAGATGAAATTTTATTTCAGATTGGAAAGAAGCTTGTGCCTCAAGAACACTAGACACTTTCTCAAAGGGCACAGCAGCTTACTCTTCTTTCTATTTAATACTGAAACCAAGTCACCAAAATGTGTACTAATAGACCAGCTCGCAGCTGTCCATCCAACTGTAATTCAAATTCTGGAAAAGAGGAATTCTTTGAGCAAAGGAGATGGGTCAAGAAGATGGCTCATACTATACACTCTCCCCAATCCCCACTGACTCTCAAGAAAACCTAAAAGGGGAATATGCAAGATAACAGAACGATTGCAACTGAATCCAAGGTACAAAAAAGAAGGTACTTAATAACGTAAAATTCTTAGGAATCAACACTGGGATACACTAATCCTTATAGTGTTCAACCAGCACTGGTCCCTTCAGGAAATAACAAATGAAATCAGCTTGTGCCTGAGATCTGTACCGAAATTCCCCCTGGTGGCACAGAATTTGCCAGCAAACACCTCACCTCCTGACCACCTTCCAATAAACTGTAGACACAGATTCTTCTCATCTATGTGAGGAGGAAGAAAGGACGCATGTTGCCTTCTACCTGGAGGAACCCCTAGATGAGGACTCCCAAGGCTACAGAGATTCTGCCTAGAAAATTCTCTGCCCTTCTTCAACTCTGCAAAAAATTACAGGCACTCCAGAATAAAAAGAGAACCAAGGGAAAAACTAAAGCGGGGGGCCAGCCACAAGTAAACATTAAATATCTTTAACATGACTAACATGAACCAGAAGGAGAAGGGGCTAAAACCAAGCTGAGGTCAATGCTTTTCCCCAGAAGCTACCCAGGGTAAGGATCAAGGATGTTGCTGTTTACTCATCTCAGCCATGACTGACTTTTGGTGACCCCTTTTTGGAGGGTTTTCTTGGCACAGATATCAGAGTGGTTTGCCATTTCCTTCTCCAGCTCATTTTACTAATGAGAAAACTGAGGCAAATGGAGTTAAGTAACTTGCTCAAGGTCACACAGCTCATAACTGTCTTGAGGCCAGATCTGAATTGCTAGCTGTCCGGGGACCAAGACTGGTGAAACCTAAATCTCTCAACATGAGAGGAGACTGAAATCTATTATCTGTAGTCAAATGACAGAGATGTACCAACCAGCAAATGGAGAAGAGTCAGAAAGTGACTGACAGGGGAATAGAAGGAAAAACACCAAAAATTTCAAGAAGAAAAACTCAGTAAGAACCTAGAGCACAAGTAGATAAAAATGAAAAGGATCTTAAAACTTGAAGGAAGGCTAAATACTTACCCCTCAGAGATTACAAAACTCTCAACAAATATTACAAGATAAAGGGAAGAAAACCAATGCCTCATGAAACACAGAACCCTGTGAAATCCGAAGAGAAAAAATAAGAAATTCCAGAATACTTAAAAAAGAAATTAAATCCTTAAGAGAAACTAGGAATAAATATAAGCAGGATCACCCAAATCTTGCCAGCTAATGTTATAAAATGCAAAGAAGCTATATTTTATATAGGAAAACAATATTCTAAAAGGCCAAAGATAAAGGCTTACAACCAACAATCTACCCATCAAAGCTGTATAATTTTACTGGGGAAAATGACTATCTAAATGATCAGAGAACTTCCAAGTATTTTGATGAAAAGAACAGAGCCAAAGAGAATCTCTGAAATGCAAACAGAAGTCAAGAGAAACCTAAAATGATTAAAGGACACTGAGGCAAGGGGATGAGAAAGTGACTCACATAATGAGAAAGTGTTTACACTCTAAAGTGAGGGAGAAGAAACAAGGGTGTCCTGAGAACTTTAGAGTCTTTAATGGTCACAAAGGAAGTTAAATAAGACAAAGGACTCAAGGGTAGTTTGGTTCTGTTTTGGTGAACTTAAGTGAAGGGATAGAAAAAAGAATACAGTACAGAAGGTAAAGAAAAAATGAAACTTACTATTTCACCTAATCAGGGTCTATGAGAAAAAGGCTGTATCACCATGCAGGAATGGCTAGGGAAAGCTGAAGCCACATGAACCTCCCTTTCAATGGAAATGCTACAAGGAGGGCTGGAGACACAATTAGTATAGAAATACGTTAAACTCAACAAGAAAATGGGCAGGGAAGGCTAGAATGAGGAATGTATTAGTCACAAAGAAGACAAATTTCCAACTCTGGAGTTTGGATTATGAAGTGGGGATTGAAAGGGAAAAAAAAAGGTAAAAAACACATGACTGAGGTGTAGGTAAAGTGAAAAGAAAAGAGGCTGTGGAACTTAAGTAGAGCACATATCATAAAACTCTTTTTCTCTCATTACCTTTTTCTTTGTAAATAAGGGGTAGGGGCAAGGATATAAAAAAGATATAAGCAGAAAGGATGGAGGGAAATATGTAATTAACCAACATAATCCTGAGTCTTAATGGGATGAAATCATCTATAAAATGAAAGAGGATAATGAAAGTAGATTAGAAAGCAGAATCCAACAGTATGTTGTTTAAGAAATACACTTGAAACAAAAAGATTCAGAGGTAAAATGAGGAGCAGGAGCAGAATTTATTATGCTCCAGATAAATTCCAAAAAAGCAGGAGTAGCAGTCATGATCTCAGATAAGAGTAGAAATATATATGTTTAAATGAAATAAACAGGGAGACTATACTATGCTTAAAGTCATTAAAGATAATGCTTTTCTAAAAAATGTATACTTAATGTATATGTACCAAATGACAGTCTCTAAATATTTAAAGTACAAGTTAATCATTTTATAGGGAGAAGTAGACAATAACATTACAGCTGGGGACCTCAACAGACTTCTTTCAGACTTAGACAAATCTACCAAAAAGAAACACAAGAACTTGACTAAAATTTTAGAAAAGTTAGATATGACAGAACTTTAACAATTACTGAAGAGGATCAAAAAGAAGCATACTATCTCATTTCATCCTCACAACAACTCTGGGAGGTCAGTGCTATTATTATCCCTATTTTACAGATGAAAAACTGAGGCAAACAGAGATTAGGTGCTTTGCCCAGGGTCACACAGCTAGTAAGTGTCTGAGGCTGAGTTTGAACTCAGGTCTTCCTGACACCAGTCTAAGTGCTCTATTCACTGTGCCGCTAGCTTTTCCCCATAAGACAACACACAAAAACTTTTAAAATACGAGACCTTAAGGGACAATTACTGGTTGGTCCAGTGACTGGGAGAAAGAAGTGGTTTCACTTAATCTCATAGCCTACCAATACCAAAGTTAGAAGAACAGAAGTGCCAGAGGAAGAAGAAAATAGAAAAGAATGAAAAAGAAAACAAAAGCAGAAGAAAAGAGAATGTAAAAGCAGAGGTAACAGCAAAAGGGCAGAGAGAGGGGCATAGTGAACTATTTACTTTAATCATTATTTTTAAAAGGCAGCCAGATTTTATCATCCTGGAAAGCCTAGAAGGCAATCACCAAAAGGACGACATCTCATAGACTTTCAAAAAAGCAAGTTCCAGGGTATTACTAGAGGATTGCTATCTTCTAAGTCCTATATCCTTTACAACCTACATCGGCCTCAACAGCAGCAATGCTATTCATAAGGATGATGGAGTCATTAAGTAAAAAGTATTCAAAAGATCCAGCTCAACAACTTACTGTGTGATACTGAACAGTCACTGAATCTCTCTGGGTTTCAGTTTACTCACAGTGCGTGCTATTATTGTAGTTTACTCACAGTGTGTAAGTACTATTATTGTTATGATGATCATGATAACTTATATTTAATTAGCACTTAAGAATTTACAAAGTGTTTTCCTTATAACAATCCTGGAAGCTTGTCAGTCCAATATTATCTTCCCCATTTTTCAAATAAGGAATCTGGGGCTCAGAGACTGAGATTTGTTCACTTCCACAGCTAGTAATAAGCCTTTGAGTTAGCAATCTGACACTCCTTCAACTATACCATGGTTCTTCCCTATTATTTTTCACTATTGACATATTTTTATGCACCTATTTTTGCAAAAGGTAGCGAGGTAGCACAGCAGGTAGAGCACCAGCCCTGGAATCAGGAAGACTCATCTTCCTGAGTTTCTATCTGGCTTCAGATACTTCCTAGCTGTGTGACCCTGGGCAAGTCATCTAACCCTGCTTGCTTCAGTTTCCTCACCTGTAAAATGAGTTGGAGAAGAAAATGGCAAACCACTCCAGTATTTTTGCCAAGAAAACCCCAAATGGAATCATGAAGAGTCAGACACAATTGAGACAAATGAACAACATTTTTTCAAAATACTTTTTGTTTTTATCATCCATGACTTCTAAACTTTTCAAATATCTTATTTTCCGAGCCTTTTTTTGATCTAAGAGCAGAGCTTTTATATTCATAATTTCATATTTATATTAAGGAAATAATCTGTTTATTTTAAATTCTTCTGTGTTGTATCATACAGCACCTAAAAAGCAGTTGATTAGCTGACTTACATTTCTAAAACACCAAGAGTAACATCTTCTATAAAGAGCAAACAACTGTCTTGTTATTTTCACTTGAAACATTCTCAGGTTTTTTTCATCAAATGTGCCTCCGTACCTAAAATTTTTCTGCAACCATCCTGTAATCATTTTGCTTTGTAAAATGGTCCACAGACCTTGTATGTGAAGATCTAATCGTTCCACAGTCTCTCCTTTTCTGATGTGGTAATTTCCTTTAAGCCTATAACACAGAAGTTCCTTCTAGATTCCTGTAGGAATTAAAATGACTTACATTACCACCTCTTCCCAGTGTACAGATAACCATTTAAAATCATAATAAAACTCTAAATGCCCACACAAGTATTAAACAGCATTTTACACCCTTCCTCCATTAGGAAGCACAACACCCTGTATATTTCTTGCTCAAATTACACGGATTTCCTTTAAGATTAGGGAGCATATTGTAACAGCAGCATATAATTTTCCTACACAATAATTCTTTTCCAGTTGAAAGGTATCCTATAATATTACCAGCATCAACAGGAATAGACACCCAATTTTCAAATAGACAAAGCTTTTTTGGGGGAAGATTTATCCTCAGTAAACAGCAATTTTCAAATATGTAACAGCTGAAAAAAGATCGAAATAACATAACTAAACAGCCAAGATCTTTAAAACTTCCGAAATAGTAAATTATTCACATTGTTATTAGTAACAATCAACAAAGGTAATAGAAGTTAATCTTCATGAAGAAAAAAAAAGTTATGCATCCCGTTATTAATGGGTAAAATCTCAAAAAGTACAATGTTAAACTTATCATATGAAAAGATCCTAACTTTTTTTATTCTGTAAATTATGATACAGACATCTTGCTGATTATTATTGAAACATCTTTTAAAATGATCTTGCATTAAACTTTATTTTGCATATTACAATTTTATCTAAAATTTCTTGTTCAAATGATCCTCTCATTTGAATTTATAAGCTTTTATAATTTATATTTATCCATTCACATATCTTCTCTCCTCTATCTGATTATAAAGTTCTCGAAGGTAGTGACTATGTCCTATTTATCTTCATTTTCACCACCGTGGAGCACAGGGAATACAACAAGTCCTTAGTAAATTTGTAGAAAGAAAATTATTAGCAAGAATTCAGTGAGAGACTGTAAAACATAAATAAAGGGGGCATTTGCAAAACTTGGAACGTACAAGCAATATTTACTAATTCACCACGTGTTTTACCGTAAACTCTGTGGGCTCAGTTATTTGGAATATTTCACTAGAACAACTAATTACATAGGTGTTAAATGAGAAGTTTTCTGTACTTGACTAAGTGAAAATAAATAATAAATGTGCCCTTTTATGAAAGTTGGACACTGAATGATACCAGTTAGTCACATGTTCTGTTTTTAGCACTATCCAACTGTGTTGTGACTTAATGCTGACAACACAGACTGAGAAAACAGGATTATTCAAATTGCCAAGTGTAAATGTGACATTAGTTTACAAAATAATGACAAAAAAATTATCAATGAGTAGGATTGGTACAGATTTGGTTTGCCATTACTAACTCTAAGATAATCTCTTATTTGAGCATTTATCTGGGAAAAAGCCAGGTCTATAGCAGCCAAAAAATCCAATGAGATTTTGGGCTATCAGCACAGTACCAGAAATGACAGACACAGAAAAAAGGTGCCCAAGATAAGTGAGGAGACAAGAGCACCAATGAACTGCATCTCAGGCCAGGCAAGAACCACCAAATAGGATTCCTGAGCCACTACCAGGAATATCTGAAAGACAATGGGAAAGGGGAGAGGTACCACAGTGTTGGAGAAGGGCAAATATACTTTAGATTTTCAAAAAAGGCAAAAACAAGAGTCCAGGCCAATGAGCTTGACTTCAACCCTGGGGAAAGTTCCAGAATGGATCATTAAAGAGACAGCTGGCAAACACTGAGAAAGGGAGTAGTGATCGTGAAGGACCAGCATAACCCCAAGAACCAGCCATACCAGACTGACCTCACTGCCTTTTTTCACAGAATTACTACAATGGATGAAGGGAATCTAGTTTATCTAGATCATGGATTATTCCAAAGCTTTTGATAAGGTATCTCTCATTCTTCTTGTGGAGAATATGGAAAGATATGGGTTAAATAATAATACAATCCGATGATGCAGAACTGGTTAGAGGGCCAGACTCAAAGAGTAGTTGTCATAGCTCAATGTCAATGTGGCAGGAAACCCCCAGGGGAATGCCCCAGGGATCTATGCTTGACCCCATGGTATTTAACATTTTTATTAATAATCTGGACAAAAGCATGCAGGATATGGTCACAGAATTTGAAAATGACACAAACTGGAGAAACAGATAATGCACTAGATGACAGTCAGGATGCACAAAGATCTGAACAGGTTGGAGCACCGGGCTCGACCTAGCAACATGAATTCAACACGTCTAAATGGGAAGCTTTATACTTTGAGTAAAAAGTCGATTTCACGACTGGGGGAGCCACAAATGGACAGCAGTTCTGAAAAAAGGTCTGCAAACTTCATATGACTGGGGGTATTACGAGGCAGCCTTACTAGCTGAAGGATCTCAGACTATATAGCAGTCTCACTGTATGCCACTGGCCTCAGGCCTGTTCTGGAGTCTTGTGTTTGGCTTTGGGCACTCTGGTAGAAGGAGGATGCTGAAAAGCCAGAGAATGTTCAGAGGATGGTGAAGGGCCTGAAGACCATATTACAGGAGAAGGGGTCAAAAGAACTAGGCATAGTTAGCCTGGCTTCCTTTAAGACCTCCTTCCACAGGAAGCCTTCCTTTGCCCCTCTTAATTCCAGTGCTTTCTCAAAGGATATGAAAAGCAATTTTTCAATGAAGAAATAAAAGATATAGTCACATGAAAAAATGCTTTAAATCATCATTAATTATAGAAATGCAAATTTAAATACCTTTGAGATATCACCTCACACCTTTCAGATTGGCTAAAATAACAGAAGGGGAAAATGACAAATGTTGGAAGGGTTGTGGGAAAATTGGGACAGTAATAACTGCTGGTGGAACTGTGAACTGATTCAACCATTTTGGAGAGCAATCTGGAATTATGCCCAAAGAATTATAAAACTGTGTATACTCTTTGACTCAGCAATACCACTGTTAGGTCTGTTTGCCAAAGTGATCAGGGAAAAAGGAAAAGAACCTATATGTTCTAAAATATTTACAGCAGCTTTCTTTGTGGTGACAGAGAACTGGAAATTGAGGGGATGCCTATCAATTGAGGAATGACTAAACAAGTTGTGGTATATGACTGTGATGGAATACTATTGTGCTGTAAGAAATAATGAGTGGGTAGATTTTAGAAAAACATGGAAAGACTTTCATGAAATCATGAAGAGTGAAATAAGCAGAACCAAGAGAATACTGTATATAGTAACAGCAATATTGTTCAAAGAATAACTGTAAATGACTAAACCATTCTGAGTACTATAAATATCCAAATCAACTACAAAGGACCTACTATTCACCTCCAGAGAAAACACTGATAAGTAGAAGGATGCATAGTATGGTTTTACATATATCCATATATACGTACGTGTGTGTGTGTGTGTGTGTGTGTGTGTGTGTGTGTGTGTGTATGTGTGAGAAATGGTGGCCTTCTGTAGAGAGGGAGAGGCAGTCCAGAACTTAAAATGTGACAAAAAACTAAACTAAATTTTAAAAAATTCCAGTGCTTTCCCTCTTTTAATTATTTTATTTATCCTGTATGTAGCTTGCTTTGTATATATTTGTTTGCACATTATCTCTCCCATTAGACTATGAGCTCCTGGAGAGCAGGGACCATCTTTGGCCTCTTTCTGTATCACCAGTGCTTAGCATAGTGCCTGGCACTTAATAGGTACTTAATAAATGTTTAATGAATTGAACTGAACTGAGAAAAAACTCAGAGGGAACATGAAATCTGTCTTAGGATTAGACTTTCCACTTGGCCTCACTGGGCAGAACCAGGAGCATTAAGGGGAAGTAACAAAGAGGGAATAGACGTCAGAAGACAGGAAAGACCTCTAACAATTCTAAGTGTCCCAAAGTGGAATGGGATGCCTCCAGAGGTGGGACGTTGCCCATTACAGGAAGTCTTCTGAAAGCCCAGGTGTGCGCTGGCTCCAACATCATGGCCATTCTAACCACATCCAAATTAGAGAACATGTGATTGAGGCTTCAAGCTTCCTGGCTACCAGAAGATTTCCATCTCCAAAGAGCTCCCCAGGTCTGATGCTGGTGAGTGGGAGCACACAACAGCTGAGAAGCGCCTCATTCCTGATGGCAGTGGATTTCAGTACAACCCAAACAGGTGCTTTTCCACAAATGGGAGCTGGGCTCGTCACTCACGGGGATGGCTTCTGTGACAGTTGCCCTTTTCAGGCCCAAATACAACTTTATACTCCTAAAAAAAGGGCTCTTTCTGCCTTCCTTGCTGCCAGGTGTCATTTCATATTACTTCCACCACCTCACATCTCCTCCTGATTTGCTATTTCTAATCTGCTTTGGGCTAAGGAACCAAATAATCAAGCTGATCATAACTGATAAGAATGGACTCTGAGTCATGGCTGAGGAACCGTCCCCAAGAACAGATTTTACCCACAGCTTTTTATAACATCAATATTGGCTGCTCTGGCACCTTTTTTGACAACTTATTGATTTTTATCTATGTCCTAGATAACTGAGGTCACTCAATAAGTGACCTGTGAATAATTAGCTCATTTTTTTAAACATTTCATCGCTGCTATCAATCAACAAGCATTTATTAAGTATCTGCCATAAGCTAGCGATCTATAAATTGTACACAATAAGACTAACCAGTAAAAACATTATGATCCAGCTAATGAGCCAACAGGAGGGCAACGGCTGGTGTAACACGGCTTCCTGAGGCCAGAGATGTGTAAAGGAACCCTAACCCTGAGACCCTCCTCTATACTTGTCTGAAGGATAGTAGCTGCAAGCTCAGCCAGACTTGGAAAAGGACAATTAGAGAAGACGAAGGCCCTCTCACTTGGCAAAGAGATTCTGGTTCAGGTGAAAGTTGTGCTAGCTCCAGAACAAGGTGATCTCCAACCCTTTGAGGGTCCCATTACTGTGTAATCCAGTCTTTCACAGCCCCAAATTCGTTTTCCTGTTTTCCCTCGATATGCACAACCAGAGTCTGAACAATGACCACAAGTGCCTAATTAAAGCTAACAGCAAATGAATAAAATATACACTTACGTTCAACTATGTCTAAACTTTTTATTTCGATAATGTTACTTTGTAGTGAAATTCTTGGACATAAAAATCACTTTTATATTACTGATTCATAATTCAAAAGACATTCATTAAGCACATACTATATGCAATAGACTGACATTAAGTGCTTGGAGAACTATAAAAATAAACACAGCAGGAGGTTTTGTTTTAAAGAGACAATTTTAAAGTAATCCATTGCCAACCTACCATACATAACATGTAATACTGGACAGCATCAGATAAACATTAAAAATAACAATTCTTTGTCTTCAGTTGTTTGCAAAACATTTTGTTTACAGTGATAAAGGTAGAGGAATGAAAGATTTCACCGTGGCTTTTAAAAAATTAACAAATTCTGCAGAAAAGTGGCTTATCAAAAGTTTAATGAAAAGCAGTTAAACTGTTGGCAACTCCCCCTGCCCCCTAATATTACTGAAACTTAAAATGGAATCAAATCATCATTCTAATTACATTATACTACTCTGCATTTGCTATGTACTATTAGGCATTCAAAAATTTTCTAACGTAATTCAGAATCAGGTTAAAAAATACTTACCATTAAAATGAGCTTTTGGTATTTCTGTTTCAGGTCTTTCATGCTTGCCGATGGCTCCGCACCCAGAACACTGTACCAGTCCTTTTGAGGGAAGGGTTCAAAAGCCATGGTACACTGCACAAGGCCTTTCCTTAATGTACTGCGTTAAAAATATTGAAAATACTTCATTACACTTTACATTAATCTAATGGAAAAGGGAGGAAGCAATTAGGTTTGGAAGTCTGAAAATATTTACATAGTTCATATTTATAGAGTTTTATGGTTTAGGGAGCACTTTACATATATCATTTTGTTTGATCTTCACAAAATCAATCAACAAGCATTTATTAAGAATCTGTGTGTTAGGCACAAGGTGGGGGATAAATATATAATGAATGAAACAGTCTCAACTAACAAGGAATTTATACTGTAACAGAGAAAACAAGGATGATATCTATATATGTGTCTGTACATAACATAGTGTGTATGTATATAATATGTACATATACAAAAACATATAAATTAACATATATGTATATATAAAACTTGTGCAGGTATGTATGTATAGGCCCAGCTAAAATGCTACCTCCATCCTAAGCCTTGCGCCCTCCAGTGACTTCAAAGAAAAGTGCCCTCTATTGCCCGTGGGCTCTCATACCCCATGGCGCCCCTCTTGTGCACTTGTACCCTCCACTTGACATAGACTTTATGTTTTTCACATACATCCCCTTCTCTCCATCGGTGCCAGCCTGGTACAGACGCCTATCACCTCTACCATGGACCAATGAGATATCATTCTGGGCGCTCTTCCTGCCTCTAGTCTCCCCCTACTCCAGTCTGTCCTCTCCTAGGCTGCCCAAGTGATCTTCCTAAAGTTTGGGTTTGACTGTGTCACTATACTCTTTTACTCAACAAACTCCAGTGGCTCCCTATTACCTCCAGGATCAAATATAAAATTCTCTGTTGAACTTTTAAGGACTTTTGCAACCTGATCACTTCTTTCCTTTGCAGTTTTCTTATACTTTACTCCCTTTTGAGTAGTCTACAATCAAATGCTCTCCTTTCTCCTGGCTTCCTCAGTTAAATAAATAAAGGCAGTCTGGGAAGGGGGAGGGCTCTAGCAGTTAGGAGAGAGGACCAAGGATGGTTTCATGTAGAAAGTTGTGCTTGGGCTGCATCTTGAAGAGAGGGATTCTATGCATGGGGCAGGGAAGGGGGGATGGGAAAGGGGAGGGGGAATCATTGCATGCAGAGACATGGTAAACAAGGGATGGGGTGTCATGGACGAGGTACAGAGAGAAAACCAGTGTGGCTGGATCACAAAATGTGGGAAGGGGAGTAATGTTCAATGAGGCTGGAATGATAGCTTGGGGGGTCAGGTTGTCAAAGGGATGAAAAGTTAAACAGATGAGTTTATGTCAAGTCTGTTTGGCAGGTTTCTAAAAGAAGCATAGTAAGTGTGAAAAGCACTGAATTTCATCTCTGCTCTAAGCTACCCATGTGACCCTGGGGCAAGTCACTTAAGCTCCCTATGTGACCTTGGGCAAGTCACAACTTCTTGGAGATTCAGTTTCCTAGTCTGTAAAACGAAAAGGTTAGAATAAATTGTCACTAAGGTCTAGTCTAGAGGGGCAGCTAGGTGGCGCAGTGGATAGAGCACCAGCCCTGAAGTCAGGAGGACATGAGTTCAAATCCAGCCTCAGACCAAACACTTGACACTTACTAGCTGTGTGACCATGGGCAAGTCACCTAACCCCAATTGCCTAAAAAAAAAAAAAACCCCAAAACAAACAAACAAAAAAAACTAAGGTCTAGTCTAAATCCAAGAGTGTTCTTATCCATATTTTATAGAAGAGGAAACATTTTTCTTTCCATTATTCCTGCTTTAGTAAATTACAATTACTATACATATTTGACAATTACATCTTAACTCTTAGAGAATTGTATTTGTAGATGCCCATAAATGTGGAAAAAAGGTTAAACATAAGATAAAAGGATAAATCAAACTTCTTAATTACCTAAGAGAAAATGAAGCAAATACATTTAAGACAATAGCACATGTAAATTCATAGATAATAGTTCACATAAGCTGAAGAGATCTAGAGCTGAAGAGGAAGGCTAGTACAGCTGAAAGCGTACTTGTGCTGGTGTCTAAGAACCTGAATTCAAATCCCATTTCTCATGTTTACTACCTGGGTGACTCAGGGCAAGTAATTTTGTCTTCCTGGCCTTCAGTTTCTTCAAATGTAAAATGAGGGGGCTGGATTAGATGGCTTCTGGGGTCTCGGCTTTAGATATAGGACCCTATGACCTAATGTCCACCTGGTCCAAATTCCTCATCCTAGAGATGGGGAAACTAAGATTAAGTGACTTGACCAAGGTCACCCAAGAAGTAAAATCAGAAACTGCACTGGAATCCAGATCCTCCAACACCAGAGTCAGTCTTCTTACATTTACATGGGGCCTTCAAGTTTGGGACTTTCAAGCTTACAGAGATTTACATATTTTACATAACAACAACCTAGTCATACAGGTAATATGACTGTGCCCATTATACAAACAAGGAAACTGAGGCTGAGTAAGGTTAAATGGCTTGCCTATGGTGAGTGCCTGAGGCAATATTCAAACCCAAATCTTCCAGACCTCAAGTCCAAGCCCCTATATATGCTCCCTAAAACAGTGAAAAGCATAATTGTCAAGAGAGCTGGATGGCCAGTTACTACCTTCCTTATGACGTTTTCAGTAAACCTTCTGGGGCCTCAGTATCCTCATCTGGAAAATAAGGGTTTCGATTTCATGACCTCAAGGGAAAAGGAGAAGGGAACAAGTATTAATTAGGCACTGGCTATGTGTGCTAAGTGCCTTCTAAAGTACTAAGCACTGTGCTAACTGCTTAACATTTGATCCTCACAACCATCCTGGGAGGCAGGTGCTATTACTCCCATTTTACAGCTGGGGAAACTGAGGCAGGCAGGAAACTGAGACTCATCCAGGGTCATGCAGCTGATGTCTGAGACCCACCACCCTATGCACCACTCATCTGCCTCACTAAACCTACATACTCTTGAGAGTTTCCTCATTTAGAAAATGAGTTTGGACTCCATGAAGACTCAGGGCCCTTTTCTAACACTAAATCTATAATACCCTGACAAATAAATGCTTATTGACTATGATCATGAAACTGGGGGATCCTCTCCGGACTTTTTTTTTTTTAAACTATTGTAAACTATTATTTTTATACTAATCAAGACTAAAGGATGACTAAAGACAAACATTGAAAAGACATCCAAAGAGCCACCAGAGAAGTCAGGACAGAAGAGAATAGGGGACAGGGAGGTGGCAGTGAATAGAGCTCCGGGCTGGAGTCAAGAAGACCTGAATTCAAATCCAGCTTCAGACACTTACGAGCTGGGTGAACCTGGTTGAGTCACTTAACCTATGTTTGCCTCAGTTTCCTCACCTGTAGAATGGGGATAATAATAGCACCTCTTTCCCTGAGTTGTTGCTAGGACAAGATGAGATTAAATTATAACGCTCTTAGGAGAGTGCCTGGCACAGAGTAGGAGCTATCTATATGAGGGTTATTTCGCTAACCACAGAGTCCTGAGTGTGAATCCTGGCTAAGCTACTTCCTACGTGTCTCACTACGGGGCAGTCATTTTCCTCTCTTTGGGCCTCAGTTTCCCTATCTGTAAAAAGAGAAGGTGGGGTCATTTGGTTTTTCTGGCATCTTCCAGCTCCAGACCCAGGGCAGGGAACTCCAAAATGGAGCCAACCAAGGCCCTTCCTCTATCTGGGCCTCAGTTTCCCCATCTGCAAAGGGAGGGGGTGGGACCAGCTGGGCACCTTCAGGCTCCGGACCTATGACCCGGCCCGAAGCGGAGGCCGCCCCAGAAAAGCGGGTCCCCCGGCCGCCCGCACTCCCTCCACCGGCCCCGCGGCTCTTTGGCGGCCTCCGGGTACCCTCGGCCACCGCCCGGCCCCCGCCCCACTGGGACGCCGTCTTACCGGAGTTCCCGGCGGCGCAGCAATACAAACTTGGGCCGCCGGCCGCTGGGCTCTAACCTTTCCGGCGGAAGTAGGTAATAGACCTCCTTTCCCCGCCCCCATCTACCTTGGCCTGTGAGGAAACCTTGTTTCCGGCCGGGCCACAATGACTGCAGCACCAGGAGGACGTCACGTCCTGATGATCGCGACGCCGTCTCCATGGTAACTAGACGCCTCTCGGGCCCGCGGGCGCCGCGGCGCTCTGGCCACTGCGCAGGTTCAGCTCTTCCTCCAGCCCGTGGCTCGCTGAGCGCGTGGGGACCTCGGTCCAGCCCCTGCCCGGGCAGGCCACAAGAAGCCGGGTCTCTGAAGGGATGCCAAAGGTAGAGGTCTTCCAAGGTCAGCATGCCAGTGCTGCTTCCCTGGCACGTCCCAAAGTTAAGGCACTGAGGGACAGCTCAGGACCGACCAAAGCTGCCACCAGAAGTAATTATCACGAGGGCGGCACTTGGCGTGGCCCTGGGACTTTTGCGTGGGCTTTAACGTCACGAGCTTTCTCTCCTGTCCTGGGAGGCCGGCGGGACGGGTGTCAGTCCCGTTTTGCAGGTGAGAAGCATCAGAGAAGCCCATAAGATCATGTTTAGAAGTGGAGGCTAACGTAGAGCCTAGCTAACACCACCCCCTTATTTTACAGATGAAGAGATTTGACGGGACCTCCCCAGAGTCACAGAAGGAGTGAGTTTCGGGCTGTTCAGTTGTGTCAGACTCTATGTGACTCCGTCTATGAGGTCTCCCTTGCCAGAGATACCGGAGTGGTTTGCCATTTCATTCTCTAGTGTGTCCCCACTTTACAGATGAGAAACTGAGAGAAATAGGAGTTAAGTGACTTGCCCAGGGTCACATGACCAATAAGTGTCTGAGGCTGGATTTGAACTCGGATATTCCTGACTCCAGGCGGGTTGCTCTGCACTCCCTAGCTGCCCTTCAAAAAATAACTCTGGTGTCACCTCCTTGATGAGGTCTTTCCTGATCCCCTCAGTTGGTAACAGTCTCCTCTGTCAACTAGTTAGAATCAACCTCTAATTTGTGGATGGCCAGAGACAAACAGAGCAGGCTGGAGACAGGAGAGTCAGGAATCAAACAGAAGTTTAATTTCAAAGTGAAGGAAACAGCTTGCAAAGAAGAAAGGGAACTAGACACATGTGCAGGGTGCCACTAGTGCACCCCCGCTTTATTGTAGGCAGATCTCAAAACTTATACAAGTTACACGAGTAACTTGACAATGAAGAGGTTAACAGTGACACTGTGACAAAATTTGATTCATAGCAGGACGGCATTTGTCCAAACTTTTCTAGTGTTTGCCTTAGCTCAGAGAAGACCCAATGCTGGTCAAAGCAACACAATAATTATGTGATTTTTGCCATAGGGTGAGCTCATCCAGAGGGTGAGAGCAAAGGATTATTGTCATGCCAAGCTCAGGGCACAGCTTGCTTGTTGGGCCTTAGCTCTGGAAAACAGGATGTCTCCGAATATCTTGACACCTCTTAAATTACTTTTCATTACTTTGTATTCATGTATATCCATACTGTTATCTGTTCAACACCCTGAAAGGATAGACTTATTTCTGTTTTTTTGTCTCTGTATTCCTAGCACCCAACACAGTGATTTGTCACTTAATAAATGCTTTTTGAATTTTGAATTGAACCGAATAAATCAAGTAGCAAGCTGGTTGCTGAACTAGAACTGGAATAGCATTTCTCAATATGGTACAGCAAAAAGAACACTAAAATAGGTCCGAAGAACCAGTTTCAGCCATAGATACTCTACTTAGTTCCTTGGGTAGAGCACTGAGCCTAGAGTCAGGAAGACCTGAATACAAATAAGGCATCAGACACTTATTAGCTGTGTGACCCTAGGTGAGTCATTTAACCTCTCTGTCTGCCTCAGTTTCCTCAACTTTATAATGGGGATAATAACAATACCTACCTCTCAGATTGTAAGGATTAAAGGAGCTAATATTTGTAAATAGGAGGCACTATAGAAACACATTTACTTCCCTTCTCCACTTGAACAAGTTAGTTCTTTCTTGGTTTCCCCACCCTTAGAAAGGTAACAACAACAGCAATAATACTTGTCCCACATTCCTCTCAGGGTTGTTGTATCAAGTGAAATAATGTAAGAAAAGTACACGTCATATAAATGTGAGATTTCGTTATGTTAGAAACAAAAAGCTTCAATTACATAAGTAAACGAGCTTCCTTCAAAATACATGACAACCTATAATTGAGAAGACGTAGTCTAGCTGTCCTTTTATCCAGAGCAGCACTAAAAGAAGTGGCTATTTCATGATGAATGGGATGTAGGTTAGATGTAATCAATGACTTTTTAAAAATTATTATTAACGTATTTTTATTTTTCAACATTCACTTCCATTAGCTTTTGAATTTTAAATTTTCTCCCTCTCCCTTCCCACCTCCCTCCCCAAGATGGCCTCCAATCTAATATAGGCTCTACATATACATTCCTGTTAAACAAATTTTTACCTTAGTCATGTTGTAAGGAAGAGTTAGAACCAATAAGAAGAACCACAAGAAAGAAGAAACAAAACAAAACAGAAGAAAAAAAAGAGCATATAGTATGCTTTGATCTGCATTCAAACACCATAGTTCTTTCTCTGCATGTAGATAGCATTTTCCATCATGAGACTTTTGGAGATGTCTTAGATCCTTGCATTGCGGAGAAGAGCTAAGTCTATCAAAGTTAGTCATCATACAACGTGGCTGTAACTGTGTACAATGTTCTCCTGGTTCTGCTCACTTCACTCAGCATCAGTCCATACAAGTCTTTCCAGGTTTTTCTGAAGTCAGCCTGTTCATCATTTCTTATAGCACAACAGTATTCCATTACATTCATATGCCACAGCTTGTTCAGCCATGCCCCAATTGATGGGCATCCTCTTAATTTCCAATTCTTTGCGACCACAGAAAGACCTGCTATAAATATTTTTGTACATGTGGGTCCTTTACCCATTTCTATGATCTCTTTGGGATACAATCCTAGAAGTGTTATTGCTGGGTCAAAGGGTATGAACAATTTTATAGCCTTTTTGGCATAGTTCCAAATTGTTCTCTGAAATGGTTGGATCACTTCACAACTCCACCAACAATGTATTAAAGTTCCAATTTTCCCACATCTTCTCCAACATTTATAATTTTCCTGTTTTGTCATGTTAGCCAACCTGATAAGTGTGATGTGGTACCTCAAAGTTGTTTTGATTTGCGTTTCTCTAATCGATAGTGATGTAGAGTATTTTTTCATATGACTATAGATAGCTTTAATTTCTTCCTCTGAAAACTGCCTGTTCATATCCTTTGACCATTTATCAATTGGGAATGACTTGTATTCTTATAAATTTGACTTAGTTCAAAATATTTTAAAAATGAGACCCTTATCAGAGACACTGGTTGTAAAAATTCTTCCCCAGTTTTCTGCTTCCCTCCTAATCTTGGTTGCATTGGCTTTGTTTGTGCAAAACCTTTTCAATTTAATGTAATCAAAATTATTCATTTTACATTTCATAATGTTCTCTATCTCTTGTTTGTCATAAATTCTTCTGTTCTCCATAAATCTGACAGGTAAACTATTCCTTGCTCTCCCAGTTTGCTTATAGTATAAGCCTTTATATCTAAATCGTGTACCCATTTTGACTTTATTTTGGTATAGGGTATAAGATTCTGGCTTATGCCTAGTTTCTGCTATATTCTTTTCCAGTTTTCCCAGCAGTTTTTGTCAAATAGTGAGTTCTTATCCTAGAAGCTGGGGTCTTTGGGTTTAGCAAACAGTAGATTACTATAGTCATTGACTACTGTGTCTTGTGTACCTAACCTATTCCACTGATCCACCACTTTATTTCTTAGCCGGTACTAAGTAGTTTTGATGATTGCTGCTTTATAATACAATTTAATATCTGGTATGGCTAGGCCACCTTCCCTAGAATTTCTTTTCATTAAGTTCCCTTGATATTCTGAAACTTTTGTTCTTCTAGATGGATCTTGTTATTTTTTCTAGTTCTATAAAATAATGTGTTGGTAGTTTGATTGGTATGGCAGTGAATAAATAAATCAATTTAGGTAGAATTGTCATTTTTATTATTAATCAATGACTTCTTGATAATTATGGTAGTTAGAGAATAGAAATGGTTTCAAAGATTAGGGAACTCATTTATCTGGAATTTTTAAATTGTGATCCTGAAGACTTGGGGACCTCCAAGAGATCTTTCTAAAGCCATGATTTGACTAATTTTTGTTATAATAATAGTGAATATAGCACTTTAATGTTTGCAGAACACTTTACATTTAAACTATTTTATGACGGAATTAATACATGCCGGAAATGTGGAAAGAATTTTTGTTGGAACTCCTTGTGAATCTGACATTTGAGCAATAGTCTAAATCTCTTAAGCTATGAGTATTCAAGAATTAGGGAATCATGGTATGAAAGTAAATATTCCAGTCCAGTATATAAAATCACAAAAACCTGAATAGACTAGGTGATCTGAAAGGTTTCTTCCAACTCTCAACTTGTATGCTTCTATGGAATGATCATTTAACTGGACATT
This sequence comes from Vombatus ursinus, assembly GCF_900497805.2. NCBI lineage: Eukaryota > Metazoa > Chordata > Mammalia > Diprotodontia > Vombatidae > Vombatus > Vombatus ursinus. Next base: position 16,262,139 of record NW_020954600.1, read on the forward strand.
AGAAAGCACCTAGATTGGTAACCCAGGTACCACGATGTCATGGGTAAAGGACACAGCACCAAGAACGTAAGGAGAAAGGCCTCTTGCAGAAGGTGGGGTTTGAGCTGTGCAGGGGTTGGTTGCTCCTCAAAGTCCTAGGGGTGATGAAGAGGGGTTGGGTCAGAGGTGGTGTGAGCCTTAAATAAGCTAAAGGATGTGAAGCACTTTGCAAACCTTAAAGTGCTATAGAAATACCACTTAACATCATCATCTTCATCATCATCATCATCATTATCGTTATCATTATCCTTATCATCCTCTATTCAGCAGTTCTCCAGTCTGGTGATGACTTCATTCCTTAGGCCATCTGCTATGCTCCTGCTGAGCTGAAGCAGTGATTATAGGGCATAATTATATTATAATAATAAATAATAATATAAAACGCATGATAAATATATAAATAATTATGAATGATGTCATAATTATAAGCTAGCATTTATATAGTACTTTTAAGATTTGCAAATCACCTTGAAATGTATCTCATTTGATATTCACAGCAATTGTGTAAGGTAGGTGCTATTATTATCCCCATTTTACAGATGAGGAAACTGAGGCTGAGAGAATAAATGTCCTCCTGATTCCAGGTCCAGTGTTTTATTCATTACAGTACCTAGCTGCCTCAAAGCAGGGCTTTGCTAGTAAATATTTTACAACTGGATAGTCTGAGGTTAAAAAAAGAAAAGTACACATACATACTTTTAAGTTTAATGTACATTTTTAACACTTTTTAAAGTCTAGACAATCCACAAAATAATCAGTGAAGCTCTGATTTGTATTTGGTGTGAATGCTTACACTGAAAATTTAACAATTGGCTCTGAGGCAAGCCAGTTAGAGCTGACTCTAGCACACTCCTGGGTTGGGAGTGGGGTGGATTTCTAGTCCTGTGTATAGCTCGTGAGCTCCTAGCCATGTGCTTCTCCCATTGATTATTAGTTATTACCAGTTATTCAGCCAAATTCAGTTAGCTTTTAGAAACAGGTACTTACTAAGGTCTTATACTGTTTGTTGCATTTAATACAAAACTTCCTTCTAAACTAGGGTCACACTCTCCCACAAGTACATACTGATTCCAGGGGAAAATGGGATCAGGTTTCCCACATATGGTATGGGAAAGAGGTATCTCATATCTCCTGGTTGCTGGAAGCTCTCTTCTCCTTTTTCAGAATCCCCATGAAGTTCCCTTTAAGCATAATGTAGTTGTTTTTTCCTGCCACCCCCTAGCCACTGTCTTTTTCTAGACTCTTGAAGCTGCCTTTCTTCCGTGTGTCTAGTTTGTCTTCAAATTCTAATCCCCCCTCCCATCTGCTGTTCCAATGGTTTTGCTAGGACGACAACCTTTCAGAGTCTCCAAGGTCTGCCTTTGGTCACGGGGAAAATGGAGAAACCAGGGAGGAATCCAACACTTTTATCCTCTTTCCCAAGGGTTCAGTAGTAAGAATTTTTAAATGCTTGCTTCCTTGAAAGATGAGCATTCTGAAAATTTCAAATCTGGAACAAGTGCATTCCATGGGAGGACTTGCCTACACAAAATCCATGAAAGTGGGTTGTGATGTGGATAGTTTGAGGAACATGTTGCTCATGGTACAAACTGACTGAAATGTAGAGTGTAGGAAGGTAATGTGGAATAGATATAGAAAGGAAGGTTGGGACCAGATTTTTGAGAGACTAGCACTGGAATGTAGGCCTTAGTTTTGATTAGCCACACTAAAGAGTTTGTAGGGAGTGATATGGTCAGAGCAATTCTTGGGTAGATTTTTTTAGTTACTATGGGAAGGATAGAGAAGGAAGACTGGAAGTGATAAGTCCAGTTACAAGTATAATGGTTTTGATGATTTGGAAAATGTCTTATCATATTATTTGGAAAACTTATTATTATACCCTTGTCTGAATTCTATATAATCTAAACCTTCTAGAGTCTGGACAAGAGGGAACCATACCTTCTTTCTGGCTTGCTTTCCTCTTCTGAATGATCCAATGAATTTCTTTCTAAAACTTTGGGGTTTGTTCTCATGAATGACAATTCTGGTGGTAGTGGTGGGATCCTTGCAGTTGGTCCTAGGAGCCTGAAAGTCTTTGATGCCTAGGATTGAGCATGGGAAGGCCCAATTAATATGGGATTGAATCAGTCTGTCAAGACCCTGATGAATCCTGCCAGGTTCAGGTCAGACACATTCCAGACCTTAACTCTGGGGGTCCAACATTATTAAAGGTCTGTTCTTGGCCTTAGCCCAGGGAAAGGCTTGAGTGGGGTTAGATTGCCCACACCGCCCTAATCTGTCAAAAAGTAATCCCTTTGACTTGATCACTCAAGGACCTGGTAAGCAGCTACTTAAAAAAAAAAATCTGGTTAAAATCAGATTGATCCTTTCTTTGGTAGAGTTTCTTCTTTTCTTTTTTGGTTTTTCTTTCTCTTCCTGCTTTTCTCCTCTGCTCTTCCAAGGTACCTGCTCTGTGACTGGCCATTAGCCTCTTAGATATCTTGGTGAACAAGGGAATTAGTTCTACACTGATTCCCTCTTGATGACCTATGTTAGTGAGGGAAGCTTGTATTTGGCAGGCAGTGAGGTGGCCTATTATAGTGACTTCCGCTTCCAGAGTTCTCTAGCACGAACAAGGTCTTATTTACCTTGGAGAACTTGGACACCTATTCACCCATAATAATGACTAAAGACTAATAAACCAGCTCTCCCAGATATCTTTGATATTGAGCTGGGACTTTTCCACTGACCTTTTTGATTACATTTTCAGTCCAAGATGAGGAAAACTTTCCTTTCTTTCTCTCTGTCTTCACAACCGTGGCAAGTTTGGAGATTGTAGTGATAAAGACAGACAAAAAAAGGAAGGGAAATCTTTTTTTTCCCTTAGTTTATAGAAATTTGTGGCATTTTAAACTAATTAGAAATTAAAGTTTAGAACTGAAATATTACTATAAATTTCCAAATTATGGCTTAAAGGTTTTTGTAACTGCTAAAACATCTTAGTGGATTTGGGGGTGTTTGCAGCTGGGATTAAAATTACACCTCTCTCACCTTCCTGGAGGGTGATATTGTTTTTGTAGAAGGTTTTTACATCTACTAGAGAATAAGCAGAACTGAACCTAATTTGAAATGATTCAACAGATTTAATTGTTTAGGTAAACTAATAGCTAAATCACTTAAATTGAAATAGACTATGCAACTGGAGAAGTAAAATTTTAGCAATTGATTGGTATCACATAAGGAAATCTGTACAAGAGAGATTCATTGGAATGTTAGGCTAGAATATGATAGGAAAGAAGATAAGATGGACTTTAGAAAAGTAACAAAGACTAAGTGAAATATGGAATCACAATGTAACAAGAAAGGTGGAGTCCCTTTGCACTGACATTGTAAATGGAAGGTTTGAAAGTAAAGGGTTTAGAGTTTTGGAAGAAAAGGTTTGAGAAGCTTTTTTATCTCATTGAGATAAGGAAGATTTGAGAAGCTTTTTGGAGAAATGACTGTTAGCAATTTCAGATTGACAATATTTACTAAATGGAAGGTAGAAATAAATTTATAGCATGGAATTATTTGAGTATGAGACTAAAATTGTTTTCCTGAAGGACCATTAGAAGGGCATGTCCCAATCCTTGGAGATTCCTGGGCTTCAAAAAGAGGGGGATAGGAAGTGAAACTGGCAATATATATCTTTGAAGGTGATTACCATTTGTGATTGTAAATCCAGATTTGATTTGGTTGAAGTATATCCTGAAACTAAATTATATAATTTGGTCTCATTTAAAGTAAGATATGTTCTCCTATTAAGAAAACTATGGTAAATCAGAATTTAATGCAAAATACATTTGATGTTTGGCATTAAAGCAGTATGCTTGGAAGCAGCATGGATTAGGAAAACCTTAGTTCAGATTCAGTCTCAGAAATGGACTAGCTGTGTGACACTGAGCAAGTCATTTTACCTCTGTTTGAGTTTCCTTGTCTGTAAAATGGGATAATGATAGCACCTACCTCCCAGGTTGTCGTAAGGATCAAATGACATAGTAAGCGTAAAGCACTTAGCATAGTATCTGTCACATAGTAAGCACTTTATAATATTGGCTATAATTATTATTATTATTATGAAATGTAATTATTCTATACTGGCTTCGAATTCGATTGGTATAGAATGCCAGATTGATAGTTGAATGAAGTGATCATTAGAATCATTGTATCATTAGAAAAGTAGCTTTTGTTGTAATCTGGATGCTGTCAGATTATGAATTGAACTGTTAAAGAATGTGGTACCATGAAAACTGTTAAGGATTTAATTGGGTATATTTTACTTTGAAAATGGATAATAACCATAATAATAATAACTTACTGTTGCAAGGAAACGGCTAGGGGAGGAGGTCAGGGAAGAGGGGGAGTACCATAGACCTCTTAAGTTGTCCTTATCTGTGAATTTTCTTGGGACTTTATTTTTAGTCAGGGTCATCAAATCTTATCAACTCTGAGAGAAGCTGCTGACAATAGGTTGTTAAGTTGTAAAGAACTTACAGCTTTGCTTATAATAAAGAGTGAGTTTTATCTTATTTTATTTGTTTGGCCATTGCTTAGGAAAATTATTAAAATGTACCTGTTAACAAATAGTAGGTTTTATGTAAGTAAAAATATGTTACATTTTTGACCCAACTTAGTAACAATAGACCTTAGTTTTAAAGATATTATTTTTATCTTAGGGGTTAATAGGTAATATAGATATCTGTCAGACTGAAGGCTTATAGTACCCAGCTTTTTTCTGGGTTTTTGAATGAACTCTTATGTAGTCACTATATGTGTAAAACTCCAGAATATAGTTTTTCTTAATTTTTAATGATAGATTTCACTTGAGAACAGATTTAAACTGGAGATGATGAGTAAGATAAAGCCTTATATGTCCTTATATGTGTTTATTGTTAACATATTTCAACAACTTGAGAAAAATATTATTATTTTTAGCTAGCCCTAAGCTGTTATTAGTAAAATTTTGTTATTTGAGGAAAAAATCTCTTGGGACTGCAATTTTACATTTTTCTGAGTTTTGATTTCAGATATTGTCTCAATTGTCCTTAAGTCTAATCTATCATTCAAGGGATATGTCATGTATTGCCCAAAGGAAAGTGGTCTAAGAACTGCTACAAGTGGATGTTTGCGCCTGAGAACATCGAGGCATTGCTGTGAAGGTTGCAAAGGTGAAGCTAGGTTCCTCTTGGCTCAGTTTCCCCATTGTGCTATATTTTCTGAACAGTAAATTTTCCCACTTGGTTAATTCTGAGCCTGGCTATGATAACCTGTGAATAATGTGGAACATTGTGGCTTTACTAGCTGTTAATTCAGCGATGTTTTACTATTTTAATGACAAAAACTCCTACATTTCACCTATTCTAATTATAGAAATTTGCTATGAAATGATAAAGGAAGGACATAGCCATAACTATATCAAGACTGTCCCTTCAAGGGCATAAATTGATCTGACATAAGCATAACAGGGAAAAAAATTTCCTTAGTTCTGTTTGATTTCAGTTAAAAGTCATGTTAACAGTTAGTAAAGCTAATCACAGTTAGGGCTAGGCTAACAGATACAATTTAATAATCATCCTAAGCGATGGCAAACAAATAAAACAAGATAAAGCTCACTCTTTGCTATGAGCAAAGGAGGAAGATAATCTGGAATTCAAAATTTAAAAAAAATGAATGTCAAAATTGTTTTTAGATATAATTGGGAAAAAATAAAAAAATGTAAAAAGAAAAAAGAAAACCGAAGAATAAAAAGAAAGTCCTTTATTTCATTAAATATCCATTATTTCCCTGGAAGATTATACTCAGTTTTACTGGGTAGGTGACTCTTGGCTGTAATCTTAGCTCATTTGTCTTCTAGAATATTATATTCCAAGTCCTCTGCTTGTTTAAAATGGAAGCTGCTAAATTTTATGTAATCTTGACTGTGGCGTCATGATGTTTGAATTGTTTCTTTATGGATGCTTATAATATTTTCTCCTTTACCTGGAAGCTCTAGAATTTGACTCTAATATTCCTGGGAGTTTTTATTTTGGGATTTCTTTCAGAAGATGATTGATGGATTTTTTAAATTTCTATTTTACTTTCTAGTTCTAGGATATTGTAGGAGTTTTTCTTAATAATTTCTTGAAATATGATGTTTTCTCCTGACCCCTTTTTATCATAGTTTTCAAATAGTTCAATAATTTTAAAATTATCTCTCCTTGATCTACTTTTTCAGTTCAGTTCTTTTTCCAATGAGGTATTTCATATTTTCTTCTATTTTTTTCATTCTTTTGACATTGTTTTATTGTTTCTTGATGTCTCACAGAGTTATTAGTTTCCAATTGTGCAGTTCTAATTTTAAGGAATTATTTTCTTCAGTGAGCTTTTGTACCTCTTTTTCCATTTGGCCAATTTTGCTTTTGGACAGCTTAGTGATTTAGTGGATAGAGCACTGGGCCTGGAGTTAAGAAGACCTGAGTTCAAATGTGACCTCAGATATTTCCTTGCCATGTGATCCTGGGAATTCACTTCACCCTGTTTGCTTCAGTTTTCTTGTATGTAAAATGAGCTGGAGAAGAAAATGTCAAACTACTCCAGTATCTCTGTGAAGAAAACTCCAAATGGGGTCACAAAGAATTGGACATAACTGAAACGACTGAATAGCAACAAATTTTGCTTTGTAAGGAGTTATTTTTTTCAGTGAATTTTTGCATGTCTTTTCCTATTTGGCCTGTTCTTTTTAAGGAGTTCTTTTCTTTAGTTAATCTTTGTGACTTTTTTTTACCCTTAGGCCAATTCTGTTTTTTAAGGTGTTTTCTCTTCAGCATTTTTTTTGTGCCTCTTTTACCAAGCTGTTAATTCTCTTTTCACAATTTTCTTGAATTCTTGGTGCGTTTGTGTCCTATGAGCACTTTTCTTTGAGAGTTTGGTTGTAGCTGTTTTCACCTTGTTGTCTTCTGAGTTTGTGTCTTGGTGTTCCTTGCCACCATAACAGTTTTTTTTTTTAATGGTCAAGTTCTTTTTTTGTTGTTTGCTCATTGGTTTAGCCTATTTCTTGACTTTGAACTTTATGTTAAAGTTGGGCTCTGCTTACCTGGGAATAACTGTGCCAAGCTTCAAACTTTTTTGTGCTACTGTTTTCAGAGTTAGTTTTGGGGATCTGCAAGTTTTTGGTGCTCCCAAGGTGGTGTGATCCTGGGGGAGGTATGGTCACACCTCTCCTGGGCTGCACTCTGGTCTTTACCAAGGAAGGGCCCCTGTTCCTCTGCAGCTGCAAGTACTAATGCCTCATTTCTTGGAACTGAGGCCAGAGTGCCCAATCCCTTGTGACCAACCACAAGCACTCCTCTCCACCCTGGAACTGCAAAGCAATAGAGTTGCCACAGCACCCAGTCCTGTGCCCTGTGCCAGCAAAGGGTGCCCTGTAATCTCTTTCTAACCAGTTGTCTGGGTCTGCTTAGCTTCTCTGGGATGAGAGTTCTGGGCTGAGAACTCCGGAAGCTGTTGCTTCTACTGTCTCAGTTACTTCCAACGTCCACCACCGGTGCTGCCACAGCATGTGCTCTAGGCCAGCCCTTACCCCATTATCACAGAGCTCTCCTACTGATCTCCTAAGTTGTCTTAGACTGGAAAAATGTCATATCCCAACTTTTTGTTGACTTTGCCACTCCAGAATTTGATCTGAGAAATTATTTTAAAGTTGTTTGGAGGGGAGTGTTGGGAGAATTCAACAGGGTTGCTGTCTCTATTCCACCCCCTTGGCTCTACCTTCTGTTTGCCTTTCTAAGCTGAAACTATGAAACATCTTTCTATATAGTTGCAACTTCCTTCTTCTTCCTTGTTTCATTTATCTCAAGACTGTCACTAATAATGTAGTTGTGTTCTTCCAACAGCATGTTCGTTTATTGGTCATTAGACGAAGATCTCACATTTAAACTGCCGATGGTGAAGTTAATGCTCTTCTTCCACTCCTTTACCAGCCACTGTGGAAGTGGGGCAGGTACCTGCCTGCATAGGCCATTTGTTTATTTTTCCTTTGTTTCATGGGTTTTCATGGCTAAAAAATTAATCAGGTTATGGTCAAGCTATGTAATATGAGCCTTTCCATATTTGGCTCATTCAGTCCTTGGACAGCAGACTTAGTTTGTTTCTGGGATCAAATTTGAAAGCTTTTCAGCACAGTAGATTTTGCCAGAATTTATGTTCCATTGGCATAGCCTTCATATCCGGTTTCTCTGCTGTGCCATGATGAGACATTGGAACAGAAGAACTTGGAGCCTTCAAATATTGCATTTTCCAAGTGGACCAGTATATGCCTTCTGTAACATAGCCTGGGCATTGCTGCCAAGGCCTCATTTTTTGTCTTTCTTGCTCCCAGACCTTCAGTGGTTTCCAAATGTCTATAGGGTAAAATTAAAATTCCGTATCCTGATATTCAAAGCCTCCCATGATTTAGCCCCTGTATTTCTTTCAACTTTACTTCATAGTACTCTTTTTCATCTACTTTCAACTTCATCCACACTAGATTATTCTTACTCAGTATTGTTCTGACCTTCCCTCATGCCTTTGTCCTATTCCAAGAAAGACCTCTCCACCTCCATGGCGTTCTGCTCATATCATTTCCCTCATGGTATTATTGACGTATAGCTAGACAGGACCTTAAAACCGTCCAGGCCGACTCCCTTATTTTGTAGGTGATTAGGAAACTGGAGACAGTGAGATGGACCAGTGGGTAGAGGCCATGGCTTGGAAGTATCCAGGCATTGCTGACAGGATGCAAAAGGAGATAACAGCCCTAGCCCCCAGCACAAGGAAAATCAAGATCATTGCCCTACCCGAGCACAAATGCTCTGTCTGGATTGGAGGCTCCATCCTGGGGTCTCTTTCCACCTTCTAGCAGTTGTGGGTCAGCAAGCAGGAGTATGATTATGAATGTATGATGAATCTGAGCCCTCCATTGCCCACAGCAAATGCTTCTAAATGGACTATTTGTGATTTTTGACTTGTCTTTTTTTTTTTTTTTGGTCAAAGGGTGTGACATGATAATTGCTCCCTCCTCTCTCCCCAAAGAAAGATGAGATTGACTTGGCTTTGTTTGTTTTTTGTTTTTGTTTTTGTTATGGCACTTGACTCAGGATTTAAAAACTGTAACAGTGAAGGTGATAAGCAGTCTAAGTATGTTGGAGGCAAACAACGCCAAAGTTCTATTACAGTGTGTCTTCAGGAACTCTAGTTGTACATTTGTGGGGTTTTTTAATAGTCATTCCAAATATTGTATAATGCATTGTTAGAATTACTTGCCTCTATGAAGACTGTCCGGTGCAAAGGAGCTTCGTAACCGAAAATCCAGATGGAGAGGTGGGGTAGGGGGAAGGTACCAGTATTGCTTTTAAATTAGTAAATTAGTAAATTACATAATCCCTTTAAAGGAAAAAAAAAACCTCTTTGTGTCTTCCACCTTAATACTTGTTTTTTTTTTTTTGCCAGAGCCATAATGAATGGCTCCCTAAATTCCCTCCCTGTCTCCAACATAGATGTGAATGAAGACTACAGTTTCCCTGCAAGTTTTGTGAGATTGGTGTCAGTAGTTGGGGGAGGGGAAGAGCTTTACCTGTACACTGACTTAAGACCAGTTCAAATGAAAATGCATGTGTTAAAGAAAAAAACAAAACCAAAGAGCCCCTAACCACTCTTTCTATGTGATCTGTGATTTCTTTGGCTTCATTAGTTCTTCTCTGGCTTTTCTCTGAGCTTTCCAATTATTCTAGAACTTTTTTCTGACCTTGTGATGCTCTCTTCTAGCTACTTATGATGTGTAACATTTCTTTTTGTTTTGAAACCTCTCCTCTCCTCCTGACTTATTCTTAGTTATTATAATTTAAACCTGAATTTTTTAAAAAGTTGATTTTATTTTTGTCACATAATTGGCTCACAGATGAAAGGTTAATCTGAATGAACAAGTGGTGTTAATTTGTAGGTTAAAATGTGTTAAACAGTTGATATGAAGTCTGTTTAAGTCAATTAGAGAGTATAATGAAGATGTTTCCAGGGTGTTATGAAACCTTTTGAAGTTAGCTTTAGATTCACTCTAGAGTATATTAACCATTGATTAAATATTCCATTTATTTGTGCTTTTTGTAGTTTCTAGTGTATATGTCTACTTAAATCAACAATTCAATAGATTTTTATTCAGCTGTGTCTATGTAAAAGGCACTATGTTGGTCAACTTTTACTAATGAATCTTATATTTCTTGATACAGTAAGTTGAATTTATCATCACATGATAATCAAACATGATTAGTAATATCAATGTCCACTTGTAAAACTGTCATGTTTTATTCTCCAAGATGTGATGCCACTAAAAAGCATTCTTTTCGTCTCTATTATGCCCAGCAAGAACAAAGTATATTTCATTTAAAAAAACATCAATATATCATTAAAATAGAAATACAAAATGTATCAAGATAATTTGGGGGGCCTTTTTTCTTCAAAAAATTTGCATGAAACATGCATCTCGGAGAGTACTGTGAAGATGTGCCTCTCAATGTTTAAAGCTGGATAATAACCTTTCATGCAAAAGCAGTCATTGAAAAGGAAGCCATATAAAACATCACACCTTCAAATATTAAAAGCTGACAGAAGTTGATAAAATAAAAATCAAAGTCAAGTGTTGACTCTTGACTGTATTCTCCTGGTAACCCCCAACCCTCGTTTTTAAATGGGTGTCACTTTACAAGTAACAAATTTTGTGTTTTGGCTTCTTTTTTTCAGCCTCTTAGTTGAGTTACTTAAAGGCTAATGAAAAAAAGGCTTAGCTCCTAAAGTGATTATTGGAATGATGGATGAAATGTCAAAATAATGAAACCAAACAGCTTTTAAAAATGCACCGAAAAAATGTTTTCTGATGAATTTTCACAAAAATATTATAATATATCTTGGGAATCATTTAAGCAATTTACATTATTGTTTTAAAAATGTACTGCAGAAGCACCTTGAGTACAGTCTTTTGTAGCTCATTAGCAATTTCTTTAATGAGTTTTTTTTAGTGATAGTTAAAGTAACAGACAAATGACAGATTGTTTGCCTTTAATGATTTCCCTGTTTCAAGCCCATTACAAAGCAATTAGAAATCTGACAGCATTTTTACTCTGCATTACTGATCATCTAAAGTGATGAGAAATGAGAGGTGATGAATATTAATTGTATATTTTCATGTGATTATCATAAATTATTACCTTGTCTGATGTGCTGCAGGTGAGCAGAAGCACTAGAGAAAATTCAGTCACATATAATAATTTGAAAGACTGCTTGACTTTCCATCTTTGTCTCTAATATAAATCCTGGTCTGCAGTGCAAATCTATCTGAACTGTCTGCTTATTTATTTAAACTACATTTAAAAAAATGTATCTCTATCTGAATTTGAGATTTATTTTTAGTAGCTTCCCTATTTGAATGTATTACAAAAATTTGACTTTATTATCCACATCTGTTTAAGTTCAACACTGAAAATCAAATTTGGAAAATAAGAAATCGATTAAGTTCATTAATTCAAAATTTATAAGCATATATATGTGCACTGTGCTAAGTGCTGGGAGAGATATAAGGGTGAAATAAGATGCAGTCCCTATCTTCATGAAACTTTCATTTTAATGGAGATAAATAACTACAATACAAAATAAAATATCCTGAGTACCTAGGCGAGATGCCAAGTGCTGAACTAGGCTGTGTAAACCTTATTCTATGTGAATTATTACTACTATCACCCTCAGCACAACCATTATCATCATCACTACCATCACCATCATCATCACCACCACCAACCACCATAGTCACCATCATCATGCAGGTGTGAATAGTGGGGAGGAGAGAAGGGTAAGAGAGAGAGAGAGAAAGAGAGAGAGAGACAGAGAGAAGAGGGAGGATAGAATAAAAGAAAACTTCAAACTTTGTGGAAGACTAGTATTTGGGCTCGATCTCAGGGTTGTTAAGTATGATTTCAAGAAATGCTGATAGAGGGAGGAGAAGGAAGCAACATTCCAAGCATAGGGAGTTTAAAGTGAGCAAAGGTGCAGGTTTCAGAAAGCATCAGATCCAGAGAAAGTCTATCGAGTCTTCCATCTTGATGGAAATATGTACTGTGTCTTCTGGAATAGTGTGGAATTATTGCTGGGCCTTGGACTACACGATTTATTTGTTAGACTCTAGGGTGTCATTGTAGGACTTTGTGCAGGGAAGTGATGTGATCAAGGAAACAATCTCACAAAATAGATCTCTGAACAAATCTTGGATCAGAATCAGATTGCCACTTTTTGTTCAGTGACATCCCAGAGTCACTTTGAAATGGGGAGGTAAGGAAATAGCAGCTGTGCTGGAGAAGTCTTCTGTTCCTCTGACCATGCTTTTGCCCTTAACCGGGTATGCGTTATCTAAACATTTCTGCCCTTGCTTCAGGGCAAATGAACTCCAAACACAAGTGGTTATTAAAGTCTCAGTGTTGCTGTCTTTAGAGCCTCAGCATGGACGTCTGGGTTGAAGTTTGATGTAGGAGCCAGAGAATAATTTTCACCCCTGAACAATGCACTTGAATATTGAAATTTTTATTTTAAAGTATGTCATCTTTCATCTAAAAGTAAATATATTTATGAATCACTTTTCATGAAAATAAATTATAATTTGATTTTTCCCTAATCTGCATGGATAAACAAACATATATTCCACATAGACTGATTGAAATGAATAACCGTTTTTGGCTGGGTCAGGCAATTAGAACTATACTAGTGAGACTACTTTGTAGTCTCAGTATTAAATGAGATATTATCTCTAAAGCACTTAGCACAATGCCTGGCACAGAGGATGTACTTAATAAATGCTTGCGCCCTTCTCCTATCCTCCTCCTCCCGTCACCTTTAGGGCTTATCACCTTCCATATAGTGTACTGCTCTTACCTTTTGCTCTTGAAAATCTATATAGCTGGTCACAGACATAGATGGACCGAAAATATTTGAATATGGACCAACTTGATCCTCAAAACAGATGTCCTAATATGAGTGGTATGATTCTAACGATTGATTCTAACATCCATGCAAATAAATCATCCTCATTCCTTTAGAAAAACACGTTTATATATGAAGAAGTTGCGTAATTAAATGGCATGCATAGCTTTTCATTGGAATAACTGAGAACTCATAAGTAATAGAATCTGAAACTAAAATATGACTATTAAATAGTGACATTTCTAGTATCTCAGTTTTATTACTTAGATATGTCAAATTATTGATTACAGTTTCAGTATAATAAGCCTATGTTATTTCCAGTTATAAAATGTAATATTTTAAAAATATGATAACTTTTTCAAATTTGCTAAATCTCTTTCTTACAAGAGAGTACTGTGATAGAATGGGAATCGAGAAGCTACCTGGTTAGCCCTTCCTTAGAGCTCCTTCCTTACCCCTATGACTTTGATTGATGCTGTTGAGAACACTCTTACCCCTCTATCCTGCTTATCTGACATGTGAGATTTTTCCTAAGTGCCTGGTACTGAAAGTGTAGTTCTTTATACATATTCCAGTGACTAGACTTCTTTTTATAGCAGGTAGTTTAAGGATTGGAAAAAGAGGTGCTTTATAGTTTGAAGATAACAGCTGTCCAGTTCCAATACTTGGTATAGTTCTAGATATGTCTTTATCAGATGTGAGCGCATCAGAGATAGTCACATGATTGGAAGAGAAAGCAGGCCAATCATTTGCCAGGAGTGTTAGATAACCCAGCACCCATGTGGTGCCAGGCTATCTAGAGAAATTCTCTCAGCACATTGAATGCGCCTACTGTGGAGAATTTATAGGAGGTCATGGTCAAGTGCCCCATAGGATGAGAAGACATGAGTAGACTGCACTTTGAAGGAAGTACTCACATCAGTGTAAGATCTATCAAAACATTGTATTGACAGTAGTCTAATGGCTGTGTTGTCTTCCTCATCTACATGGCTGGGATCTCTATGGTCTCTCTACTTCTGATATCTTAAATGGCTCGTCTCATTTACTTATACCAACAGTTACATTTTAAATACTGGTAAATATTTAATTACTATTATTTAGGTTTCAAAGGAATCTGAGTTACCTTGTATGGGGCCTCATCTTTTTAAGCATTTTATCATGTACATTCTCTTTTACCTGAAGGTTTTGCATTATTCATTAGTGAATGTTGGCATTATAATAAAAGTTTTAGAAGTTCATATAAACTACCTTATGTTACTAGAGATTTTTCCTTAAGAGTTATAAAGAAATGCAATTAAAAATTCATCCTAAATATGTTTATAATTGTCTGTAGCTAACATAATTTATATAAATCCAAAATGTGAAGAATCACTTATAATTTCATATTACCATAGTCACCAGTTCTGTTTACTCTTTAAGAATCCAGGCTTATACTCTATCTCATGAAAATACTTTTCCTTATCTATTCAGGATCCAAACTTAGCGTAAACAGTTTTCTAGAATTGCCTCCACTAAACTAATGTCAAAGCTAGAGAAGGCTTTGAGAACTTCCAGAGATGTAGAATTGGGAAAAAGAGTCCCAACCTACTTTGTTTCATCATACCATTCAAAACTCAAGTCTTTCTTGTTCCTCTTGCAAGCCAGGGACTCAAAAACCAGTTCAAGCCTTTCAAAGCTATACCTACAAATTGATAGCAGTCATATGATGCGCTCTTTAATTTATCTGTCTGTTTGGTCTTCATCCTGCCTGTTTTTCACCATATAGGTTTATAATCTATCCCTAACAATCCTATATCTTAGCTCCTTTTGTATTATGTGTTATTGTATAGGTATTTTATTTATGAAGGAGCAGATAAAGTGCGTTTTGTCTGAAATACAGAGAAAAGCAACCTGAGGAGAAAAGCAATCAGTTCTGAGAGAACCTGAAGGAAAAGCTTCCCTACAAAAAAAAGTGCTTGGGAAGAAATGCAGAATCCCAAGACAACTAGAATGAGAAAGACACAAAGAATATGACTTGTAAAGATACCTGCAGTGCATGTTCTCCTAGCAGCTAATCTATATTTGACTGTTTTTTAGATTTGGAAGTTTATTGTCAGGGAAATCTGAGTCAAAGAACTATTTGGGAGCTATGTAACTTTTATATAATAATTTTGTGTCATATCTTACAGAAATGTGGTTTTGGGGTTTCTCCACCTAATATAGAAGTGGGTCAATACACATGGGAAGACCTTGATGTGAGCTATTGGAAGCCCACTAAGAAGCCAAAGCTTGAGAAGACACAAAGAAACCAAAGAAGGAAGCCAGAGTAAAACTGCCCATAGGAACCAAAACATCAGAAGACAGAACACAGAAGCCCATAAAGATGAGAAGCTGACTGAAGCCGAGGCCAACTGACAAGAGACAGACAGGTTCTACAGTTGATGCAGGGAACTGATCAGATTGGAGGAGATCTTTGCTGTTGGGAACTGATTGGAGAAAACAGCTTCCTCTGCTGTGTGAGGAGCTGGCTTGTGTAAAGCCTGCCTTCTTCTCTAGGTCCGTCTATAGCTTGAGAGAGAAGAGGCTTTCCCACATCATCCTATACCACCCACTGTGGCTTGCAAGGAGAAAGCCCCTCAGTGCGTAGAGAGGTGACCTGAATATTTTTACACATCTGTGGATTAAAGGAAACTGCCTCAGTATACCAAAGGGAGCAAACCTTGGAAACTCTGGTGATCCCAGGCTTGAGGCTGCAGTTAGCCAAACAAACTTAACGCTGCTTTAATAGCCAAAAGTGACGCAGAAATAGCTTCCTTCAGCAGTGGAGCAGAGGAGTGGCTCTGCCCAGTAGGTAGATGGTGCTTGTGGCAGAGTGTCCCTAAAGAGACCACAGAAATCCAGTCCTGTGGTCCAGAGCTGCGAGTTGGCCCGGGCACACGGGTTTTCTCTATTCGTGTCCCTCATTGCTTGGTTTCTATAAGTTTGTGCTCGCTTTCCCAACCACAGACATTGTGTGCATTGTTGGGAGAGTGTTACCGAGGTATCTAAATGGACTGGTATGTTTTGATCCCAACTTTTGGCCTCTATTTAACAAATATCATGTTATGATTATTCTTAATTGTGCATTCTTGTTTTCATGTTTGAGTGAATGTGCTTTGCACGGTGCCTGACACATAGTAAGTGATTAATAAATTATTGATGACTTGTCAGCTTGACTTATGATGTCTTTGTGATTAATTCATGTAATTAGAAAGCACATCAGTGTTTTTATGAACTACAGGTGGGAGGTATAGACATGTATTTCCCTGAAGCCAGAGTTACTCCTAGGACTCTGAGGGTAAGTTGTATTTGTGTGGCTATCCCTGTCTGCAGAACCACTGTGATATTCTGGAGTAGGTTCAGGTGAATTGAATATAATCTTCTCCCTGACACAAAAATGCACCTTAACATAGTCTCTCAATGGTGCACTATAACTGAAGATCATGGAATGCCATGAATTTTCAAGAATTAAAATTATAGGTTACCCAAAAGGAAATGGAGAGATCACTGAGTCACAGAATTTCAAAGTTAGAAGGGCCTTCAGTGACCATCAATTACAATCCATACCCCTAAAACAGTCTCTGCTACAAAATACCTAAAAAGTAGAATGTACGCTTCCTGAGGCAACCTGTCTCTCTTTTGGGTTGCTCTTATCATGGGAAGCTTTTGCCAGTCTCAAACCTAAACCTGACTGCTTGCAACCTTCACACTTCACTCGGTTTTGCCTTCTGGGGCCAAACAAAACAGGTCTAATTCCTCTTCCCTCGTGATGGATACTCATTGGGCACAGCCCCCAGGACCACTTGGTGCAAGAAGCGGTGAAGAAGATGTAATCAAGGAAATGGATAATTGGACAAGGAGATCTGTCAATTATGTTCACATGTGTCAACCTTGTTTCTCTCAGTTTCTCATCTGTAAAATGAGCTGGAGAAGGATATGGCAAACCTCTCTTGTATCTTAGCCACAAAAACCCCAAATGGGGTCATGAAGAGTCATCAACAACTGAAAAGACTGAATGACACATATATACATGTAGTTATACATTTATGTATGTACGCATGATATGTGTGCACATACACATATCAAATCAAATAAAAAATGTATGCATGTGTGGTTGGATGGATGGATGGATGTATATATGTGTAATACGTCCTGGTTATCTCCATTCCATTCTTCCTGTATTCCACCCTCATCACCTTTGTCTGAAAATTGGGCTCTAATCCCTAGGGCTCTGGAATCTGATGTTTACTAATGGACTTTCTGGCTTCTTTTGCTTAGATCCAGACCTACTGCCCCACTTCCCAGTCAAACCCATTCCATGCTTCCTCCTCTTCCCACACCTCTTCCAAAGCCAACTCTAAGAACAGCAATGAAATCAACACTGCCATATCTAGAAAGTTATTTCAAACAAATAACACTGCTCCTTGGCCTCTACTCCACTCTACAGGATGCCCCTGAAACTATTATTTGGATAAAGAATACTCCCCAATTTTATCATTTTTATGTATACCAAGACTAAAACTAGAACATTCACTATTAAACTTAGAAGAGGGATGTGTGTTTCTGTAACCTCATCAGCATATTTGGTGAAGACCACTGTACAGAGCAGCCATTAAATAAAAGGTTGTTGAATGACCATCTGAAGAAATAAGGAAAAATAATACATTTATAAATTATAGTTTTATTATTGAAGCTAAATATCTCAAGAGGTTTAGCTTTGAGTAAAAGAACATATATTTGAATTTCATTCAGTATGTTGAAGGGTACAAATCTATTATTTCACAGTGTAGATCTAGGCTCAGCAAATATTTCATGAAATAACAATTGTAATAACAGCATTGTGTTTTTCTGATTTTACTGTTGTTCAATAGAAGTATAAGTAGGCAGGAACATAAATATAGACCATTTATGGGTTTGATCATTTTTTTCTGCTGTATGTATTGCATGTTTAATCCTTAATCATACACACAGTTTATTGTATATTTATACTTGCAATTAGACAAAGTAGTAATTTATAGCTCCTGGTTGATCTCCTCTTCATGGGATGCTTAAAAAATTCCCGTTAGGGATGGTGTAGCTTCTTTGCTGAATTTCTTGTGGAACTGCAAATCTGCCTTCCTATATCATATTCATTGTTGTCTTGGAGGGCAATGCTAAGACAATAAGGGAAGTCCAAAATCCTCTAGGCCATTCAAAATGGCCTTTATGTCCTTGTCTGGTCAAAAGAGAGGAGGGTGAAGAACTAGGCTGAGTCTGAACCCAAAGCGCTCTCCTGGGTTCACTGGAATGCCACACCTGCTCCAATCTCTTGAATAACTTCTGTTCTAAACTAGCTTTAAACTTTACAGATGATACCCTAGGGCATGACCAATATGCCTTAGTCAGTATGAACACTTTTCCTGTGAAATATCAATCCAGTTTATCCAGTGGCATATCGGAGGCATCTCAAAAGTCTTTTCACATTTAGTCCTGTGTTGAGATGTCTTTATTTGATTGATTCAAGAAGTACTCCAACTTGGTTAAAGCACCAGCTATGTAGCATTTGGTCACTTATTCAAGGTAGAGTGGGGAAATTGGATTGATTATTCAATTGATCACACCCTGGCAAGTGTAAAAGTCTTATACTTTTGAAGTTGGTTTTTTGGAAAATAATATGGGAAAGGTTTGTCTAGTGAGGCAGGTAGGTGGGGAAGTGGATAGAACACTGGACCTGGAGATGGGAAGACCTGAGTTAAAATTCAGCCTCAGATACTAGTTTTGTGACCCTGGGCAAGTCATTTAACCCCTTTGTTTCCTTACCTGTAAAGTGGGGTTAATAGTAGTACATAACTTCAAGAGTTGTTTTGAGGATAAAATGATATCATTTTTGTAAAGCATTTTGCAAAACCTTAAGTCACCATTTAAACGATTGGTGGTGCTATATAGTTTACCTGAAAAACACTTGGCATTTTTAATGGACTCAAGTTCTACATGAGTTACCAGTATAATAAGGCAGCTCAAAATGCTAATTTAAGCTTAAGCAACATGAACAAATATTTTGGTGAGGTTGATAAAGCACATTGAGATTATGTCATACTCTCACTAGTTATACCAACTGGTATTTTTTTTAGCTTGGAGATGACCATACTAGCTGTCTTCAAGTATTGAAAAGGTGTCCTACAGAATGAGACATTATGCTTGTTATGTTTAGCCTTTCTAGACAGAACCAGGAACAGTGAGTAAAGTGGATTTAGGCTCA
Source organism: Vombatus ursinus (assembly GCF_900497805.2). Taxonomy (NCBI): domain Eukaryota; kingdom Metazoa; phylum Chordata; class Mammalia; order Diprotodontia; family Vombatidae; genus Vombatus; species Vombatus ursinus. The sequence continues at coordinate 16,281,424 of NW_020954600.1, forward strand.
ATGTCAGGAAGAACTTTCTAGCTTTAGAAGTCTCTATAAGTGGAATAGGATGCATCAGCAGGAAGTGAGTTCTCCCTAAATAGGAGTTTTTAGGCAAAGGATCTATGAACATATGGCAAGTATGGTTTAGAAGAGTTTTGTTTATTTGTATGAGTTGGACTAGATTACTTCTGAGATATTTTCCAATTCTGGGATTCTTTGAATTTAGAAAAGTGATAAATAAAAAGTGATTGTCTTATTCTATGTTTCTATGTTAATAAATGTTGAGTGGATAAGTTATAATGAGTATATTTTTCCTCCTTCACCTTCATTTTATATTCCTTAAAACCAAGGGGCAAGGACCTTTTCTCCTACTTCTTTTGCATATTGATCTATTTACCCATCCATCCAACTATCTATTAATTTATTTATTTTTAGTTTTCAACATTCACTTCCACAGGATTTTGAGGTCCAAATTTCCTCCCCATCTCATCCCTCTTCCACCCTAAGATGGTGTGCATTCTGAATACCCCTTCCCCTAATCTACCCTCCCTTCTATTCCCCCCCCATGTCCTCTTCCCCTTCTGTTTTCCTATAGGGCAGGATAGATTTCTATATTTCTATCTGCCCTCCCTTCTATTCCCACCCCCCTTCTCTTATCCTCTTCCCTTTCTATTTTCCTATAGGGCAGGATAGATTTCTATACCCCATTGCTTGTATATCTTATTTCCCAGTTTCACGTGAAAACAATTTTTAACATTTCCAACTATCTATCTACCCAACTATTCCTAAACCCTATCTTAAGCACTTATGCTCTCCACCTTCACCTCTACCTTCCAGCTCCTTCCTTCAAGTTTCAGCTAAAGTTCCATCTTCTGCTTAGTCCTCCTCAATCATAGTGCCTTCCCTCTGTTGATTTTCTCCAATCTGCCTGTATATATCTTGTTTGTATGTACTTATTTGCATGTCATCCGCCTCATTAGACTAAGTTTCTTGAGAGCTGGGACTTTTTTTTGTTTTTTTTTTGTTTTTTGTTTTTTTTTGCCATTTTATCTCCAGCACTTAGCACAGTGGCCCATGTTGTGGTTTTTTCTTGTCTGACTCTTCATGACCCCATTTGGGGTTTTCTTGGCACAGATACTGGACTGGTTTGCCATTTCTTTCTCCAACTCATTTTACAGGTGGCTCATAGTAGGTGTTTAATAAGTGCTTCTTGCCCGACTGACATTTTACAGGTGGCCCATAGTAGGTGTTTAATAAATGCTTCTTGCCCGACTGACATTTTACAGATGGCCCATAGTAGGTGTTTAATAAATGCTTCTTGCCTGACTGACTTAGTGCACTACTGGCACACAGAGAGTATTCTATAAATGTCTATTCTGTTGAATAGATGTCCCAGCACCATCCTAAAATGCACTTCTTAAAGCATACCTTCTTAAAACAGTGTTAGCACATTCCATTCAGATACAGAAGACTTTAGGTACACATGTTTATTCTAGGACAGTGTGTATGTGATTAGAAAAGATTTAAATTCATGTTTAGAAAATTGGGACCAAAGGCATTTGGATCCAAATTCCAACAGAAGAGACTCTTTAGAATTACAAATGCAAAACTTTTGATCTTTTGCAAATAGACAAGTTCATATAACCTTCCCCAGTGAGAAATGGTACATGATTCATGTGAAATAAATTCAGATGAAATAAATGGAAATTTTATATCTCAGAAGAAAACCAGGGTTCTTGTCCTTACATTTAGCTTAAATAAAACAGAATGAGAATGAAAGGCACTTTTTAAAGTGTAATTCTGTAAAAAAAAAACCTTAAAATTTGATTTTCACATAATTTTTAAACTTCTTAAACCTGTTCATTTGCTAACTAATAAAATATATATGTTTATATAAAAATGTATAAAGAACTAGTATGCTTATCTGTAAAAAGAGAACTGAGGAAAAGGTTGAATGATCTTTTACATATAAAATATGCATATTTATGAAAAAAGTAGAAATGTTGAAAAAAATTACATGGATTGCCTGCTCCTATTTATTTGTTACCATGGCAACCATCACATTCCATAATATTTATGCTGTCTGGGATTCAGAGCACCTTTTCAAAGAAATAAATATACCAATACTGTATAGTCTTTGGTATTTTTAAAAAAATATTTATTCTACTTCACATTATATAAAGAAAAATAGCATTTTGTAGGATGGACTCTTTCTTTCCAGCTTAAAAAGTACATTTTCTGACAGCATGTTTTAAAACTGCTATAATTACATTTTTTCCCTCATGGTAAAAGCAAGAAAAAAATCAGAAATGATATATTTTAAAAATAATGAGACACCATTGAATACAGAGCTTTTCTATATTTATTGTCATCTGCGTGTGACTCATTTTAACTTTTTCAACTGATACCAAATTTAATGGGCATTTCTGAAGAGTGGAGACCTTAAAGATGAAAATACAGTTAGAATGGCATTATGCTATGTTCTATGCATTAGAAAGTGTAACTTTGTGCTTTTATCTTGGAGATGACTCTCTAAAAACTATAGGACAAAACTAATGTTTATTTTTTTTTGCATGTGAAGTAAAGATGTAGTTACCATTTCTTCTTAATTTGCCCATTTAACTTGTCTTCTAATGTGCATAAAACGAAGGCATGAGTTCATAGCAACATATTAGATAGAACTGAAATTATGAATCAGGAAATCAGATATGTTGTATGTCACTTATTACCTGTTAAGAAAAACTGCAACACAACATTTAAGAACAACAGAGCAGTGAACATACTGTCCATGATACTTATAAACATGATGGAGCTACAGTTTCACAGTTTATGTTGACAGTATTTTCATGAGAAATGTAATTATCAAATGAATTATAACATGTCTTAAGATTATTAATTGTATTTTTAATTGCCTTTTTCAAGATAATTGGGTATTCCTTCATATGTATATAGGAAGGGGGCATTGGGCTAGTTACATTTTTTTTTTGCATTCATTTTCTTTGGAAATTCTAAAATGAATTTGCTGCACTCTGTAATTGTTGTTTTAGAAGACAATCTCTGCTCTAATTTTTTTAAGGTCCAAGTAGAATTAACAAGACATTCATGAAGTCAAATTAACTGTACAGCAAGCACTTTGCAAACCTTGAAGTATTATCTAACAGTAAACTATTGTTCATTGCATCTTCCTACTGGATTGTGGGAGTATCAAAATGAATGTTTCAAATGATAATTTTTAGATTGTTGATTATAAATTGTCATCAAAACTAAAATAATGTGTATAGGGTCTATGTGGTAAAAATCTTAGCCCAGGATAACTTTAAAAATTGAGAGGATTAGCACTTTGTTGACTCTCATTGACCCATTGACCAAATGTCCATGGGCTATTCTTGGCAAGGATCCTGGAATGGTTTGCTGTTTCCTTCTCCAGTTTTATGCAGGTAGAGGTTAAGTGACTTGCACAGGGTCACATAGCTAGTAAGTGTCTGAAGTCAAATTTGAACTCTGTTCTTCCTGGTCTTTCCTACTCTAGACCTAGTGCTCTTATCCAGCACTAGTGGATTAAGAATTATTTTACTAAGTGCTGAAATCACGGGTTGTTCACACAATGAGAATGAAAGACACAAGCAGATTCAGTCATTTCAGTGAAACAGCAAGTGAATGCAATGAACAAACCATTCAAATTTCTGGTTTTCAATGGAATGGTTGATTCAGTCCTGTTGCTTTTGTGGATTTCATGGCAGAAGACAGCATGCCTCACTTGGAGAGGTTCAGTGATTTGCCTTGTGTTTTTCAAACACCCTGTTAATTGCGTATATAGAACTTTACCACAAACCTCACAACTGTTCATTTTGTCCATTACATTATGGTGGCTAATTTTCATAGACTGAAAATATAATCATTAAGGATTTTATAAACCAGAGAAACTCAGTTTCCCATAAGAGTTAAATGAAGACTTGAAACATTGATCTTCTTTTAGATCTTTCCTCCCCAACCTCTTCCTAAACTGGTCAGTTATCACCAACAGGGGAGAAGGAAAAGCAAGAATGCTTTGTTTTCTCTCCTTACAATTTGAGGCAGAACTCATAGAATACTTAAGGGGTACCACTGACTGTTAGGAAATATTCATACTAATGCATATTTTGAGGAGTGTAGTCATGTGAAGCTTGTGTAAGGGTGGGGACCAAAAGAAAATAGCACTTTTTCAGAGAATTAACGAATGAACTATACATGTGTTAATGCCATACAGTGCAGTTCTTGTATCTTTGCCATAGAGATTTAACTGTGTCAAATCAGAATTAACACATTTGTGTTTCTTTAATTTCTAATTAACAATTACCCATCATGTAATTAGTGATATATACATATAGTTAGCTGGAAATCTTGTCATTCCTATTACGTTTCTCAAACTCTCCTTAACCAATAAATATGTCCTACTTTTAAAGTTTTTTTTTTGTTTTTTCAATAACATTAGAGAAGAAATATTTAAATAGTGGTAGTGATCTTCTACTACTGCTGCTATTCTTCCTCTTCCTTTTCTTCCTTTTTATCCTTTCTTTTCTCCTCCTTCTTCTTTTCCTCCTTCCACCATTACTACTACTGCTGCTAGCTAGCATTTATATAGCTCTGTAAGGCTGGCAAAGTACTTTACATATGTTCACTTTATTTGATCCTTACAACCACCCTGGGAGGTAGGTACTATTATTTTGGAGATAATGGAACTGAGACAGAGAGGTTAAGTGTCACATAGTAATTGACTGAGGTAAGATTCAAACTCAGGTGTCCCTGACACCGAAGTTCAACACTGTACTGTGACACCTAGATGCTATCAACTTAACATTTTTAGAGCTCTTTTTGACAAAAAAAAAGTCAAGATGATTTAAATATTTTACATATGGGAAATACTCCATTGACTACTAAAATGTTTCTATCTTAAGATGAAATCCAGAACTGTTGTTATGCATTAGTAAAAAAGAAAAGCTATGCAGGTGCATAAGGATTGTATTCCTGAGAATGTTAGTGCAAATATTTTAAATTGAATTAAATGTTAAGTTTACTGGTGAATCTTTTTGTAGTTATGGATGTACTCTACATTTGAAGAGTGGCTTCTCAATGCTGCATTTTTTTGACCGTCAGTCCCACCCAGCCCTTTTCTGCTTCCTTGGTAATATTAGTGTATTTAAGGATTGGTAAAGACTTGAAGACTCTTCAAAATAAGGGTAAAACTTAATACTCTAAATAACATGATGGAAAAGAGGACCACGGTTGCTAAGAATCACACATTTCCTAGACCATTTACAAATGTTAATCCATCCATTGATACCAACAATATATAGTGTTTGTTCAAAAACCCACAAGTCATGCTGGAATTGATGGAGGATATTATTTTTTCATGATTTTTATTTTTCTGTTTAGAGCTGATCTTTACCTTGTTTTTAGAAGAAATTCCCAAGTCTCCACCAACCTTTTGATACAATGAAAACAGCTAATTAGTCAATAAACAAGCTTCTAAACCTCCCATTCAAAGCCTTCAACAGTTTGGTTCCAGCCATCCCAACTATCATTTCTAGTAGCCCTTGTTAGAAATTATGAATGAGGTAATGAAGAAGCATCAGCTTCATAGGTTTTTAATCAGTCAGTCAATAATTGCCTACCATATGCTGGGCACTGTGCTACATGTTGGGCATATAAAGGGAAAATCAAAAACAGTCTGTACCCTCAAGGAACTTACAGTGTAGCTAGGGAGACAATATGTATAAATGTAAGTAGATACAGAATAGCGAAAAGATGATTTTGAGTGGAAGGCACTAGAAAACGGAGGCTCCAGAAAGGCCTCATTTAGAAGGTAGGGTGGATGGGGTATTCAGAGAGGACTATTACCTCTGGTGTGAGAGATGCTGATCCTTCTTCAGGCTGCTCATCCACCTTTGGTGTCCACCCAACTCTCACCAGTAGCTCCAAGAAGCTATAGCATGCACAGAGGCCACATCCGGGTAAAACCATTTTGGCAGACAGGCTAAACCAGGTTGAGGGTAACCAATGGGCCTAAAATGAGTCAGTGAATTTGGAGTGTCTGCCTTAAGCATGTGAAGACTTCCTGAGTAGAACAGGCAGATATGAACATTTTATTTCAACGGACCATAAAGGATGCTGAAGCAGGCATTGTGGGGCACTTGGAGCTTGGTCAGACATTAAAGACACCAAGGTCATCCACTATCCAGAGCCATCGCCAGTCTTCTTGACTTATATCTTGCCACTGGACTCTGATAGCTCTGAAAGAGAGAGTGAGGCTGATGACTATGAGCAATTCTGCCTCACTTAAATTCAATTTACACACAAATAAAAAGGCATCACCCATACCATTTTATTATTCAATAATTTTACAATTTCGTTTATTATTTTATCATCTGTGATGTCATTGGTCGTCTTCAAAAAGCGAAGGATGAACAACAATGAATGCCAGACAGAAGATTCTGTATTTGCTCCTGGAGATGATGGGGGTCTTCTGAAATTTACTGAGAAAGAAACAGAACCCAAAAATGTAGCCCTGGCTAGGAACCTGGGAAGAAGACAACTCAGAAAAGCAGTGTCTGCTGCAATGTACTAGCGATTAGTATTAGTAGTTTTGGGCTTGCTTCATGGCACAGTGGATACAGTGTTGGGCCTGGAGTCAGGAATTATCATCTTCCTGAGTTCAAGTATAGCCTCTGACACTTGCTAGCTGTGTTACCCTGGGTAAGTCACTTCCCTTGTTTGCTTCTATTTCCTCATCTGTAAAATGAGCTAGAGAAGGAAATAGTGAACTATTCCAGTATCTTTGTCAAGCAAGAAAATCCCAAATGGGGTCATGAAAAGTCAGACTGGACTAAAACTAGTATTGTGTTAAACCTCCATTGTCTCAGTGCTGCTTCAATCTGCTTGACCAAGGTATGTCTCATGGCTTGGCTTAGCTTGTGGGTGACTACATCAACCTTCCTTTCTTTAATTTAATTGATAAATTGTCTTTTGAAACATGGTACAAACCCCCAGTATACTCTCCTTTGAGTCAATCAATTTTTAATTGGTTAATGGCCAGGCTTACTTACAAAATTGATTTTTGAAAATGTATTTCACAATCCAGTTAAGCTATTAAAAGTTTTGTTTCATTTGACCAATTCAATTGAATTCACCAAATATTTGGTTAGAGCCTCTCATATTCAAGGCACCATCTCAGGTGCTGGAGAGACAAAGACAAAAACAAAATTAGCCTTGCCATTTGACTTCTTCTAGACATAGAAACCATATGGAACCAAGATGAGAGTCCAAGAAGAAGGAGTAACTTGAAGGGTTTTTTTTGCCTAGTTAAATATTAAATATAAAAAGGTGCAATTTTTTCAGTACATGTTTTATTTCATCAACTCTAAGTTGTGAAATTGTTCATTCAGTGATTGAAATGAATGTTTGGGGTGGGGGGAAGCTGTTCATCTTACTAAATACTGAGCCGTAACCTCTCTCAATAAGATTATGAAACATGAAATAATCAGTGGAATGTTTTCAAATGTTACTTTCTTTGTAGCATTTAATTTGTTATATTTGTGTCTCCTATGACTATTAAGGGAAAAATTCGACACAAATAAGTTAAATCATAATTTTAAAAATAAGTAATTGTAAGAACTATAATAATCAGTACTACTTTAATTCTTCAAATGGTCTGTGATCTCAATGGTATGTGTATTTTAATGTATTATTTTTATTTTTTCCATTGACAATCTTTTAAAAATTAATCTGTCCTTCCCACTGCCTTCCCACCTCCAAAATTAGCAACAAAAATCCCTGAAAAATAAAGCCTTCAATACATGGTTATGTTGGCTAACAGAACAAACCCGTAGCTTAGTCATGTCTGAAAATGAATGTCTCTTTCTCCATTTTCAGTTTATCCTCTCTCTGTCAGGAAGTAAGTAGCACATTTTATCTTTATTCTTTTGGATTTGTAGTTTATCACTGTATTGATCAGAATGCTGAATTCTTCCAAAGTAGTTTTTCTTTATAATGGTGTTTTCATCTCTTCCTGATTCCCTTTGAAGTGTCTATTTCTTCTTTCCCAGAGGCACAATAATATGATATTATGTTCATATATCACACTTTATTTAGCCATTCCTTAACAAGACGGATTCCTCTTTAGTTTCCAAATAATGTCTACCATGAAAAGACATGCTACAAATATTTTTTCTGCCCATAGATCTTTTCCCTCTTCCTTTGATTTCTTTAGGATATACGCCTGGTAGTTTTATAGCTGGGTCAAAGGGTATGCATAGTTTGATAACCTTCTGGATTTATTTCAACCAATTTTCCATAATGTCTGGTCCAATGCATAGATCTGTCATCAGTGTTCTAGGGTCCCTATAGGTCCTCTCTCCAGTTGTGTGAATCATAACCTGTTCGTGCTTTCTCATCCTAAGTAACTCTTGTCAATATTCTCCCATACATCCGCCATGAAAGGGTCTGCACAATGTACTGGAGGCCTTTATCTAGATATTTACAAATCATTTCAGCACATAATCTGTTATCCTTCACTCTCATTGTATGATTTTGTAATGGTCCACATCTTTTCCCTCTCACACTCATCTCTTGGATGCCATCTTTGACATTATTTCCTTTATGCAGATTGCTATTAATAATATATTTTAGTTTATGTAAACCCACTGTATGCCTTTCCGTTATCTTTTGGGGAATCTGCTCTTTTGAATCTTCAGAGATTGTGGTGCCCTATGATTCACAGCCATGAATGCTTCAAATCCTTGGAGGTTTGAAAGTCTCCATGAGAATTTGTTTTTGTTTTAGGGAGGAGCTTGTGGTCATTTAAAATAAAATGAAATTTCCCAAATGCAATCTGCCCTGCTTTCATTTTCCTATTCCATTCTTTTTCAAAACAATTACTTCTTTTTTTTTAAATTATTTTTTGACATTCTTTTCTTTTTAAATTTTGAGTTCTAATTTTTCTCCTTCCTTCCTACCCTTCCCCAATCCACTGAGAGGGCAAGCAATATGATATTAGTTATACATGTGAAATCATACAAAACATATTTCCGTATTAGCCATGTTTTTTAAAAAGCAATAAAAATCATGAAAGTGAGAAAATTATACTTCAACTTGTACTCAAAGTTCATCAGTTTTGTCTCTGGAGGTAGATAGCATTTTTCTCATCATAAGTCCTTTGGAAATGTCTTGGGTCATTGTATTGATCAGAGTAGCCAAGTCTTTCACAGTTCATCATTACAACATTGCTATTATGGTGTGCACACTGACTTCCTAGTTCTTGCTTCAGTTTGTATGAGTTCATATAGGTCTTGCCATGTTTTTCTGAAACTATTCCCCTTGTCATTTCTTATAATACAATGATATTCCATCACAATCATGTGCCACAACTTGTTCAGCTATTCCCTAATTGAAGAACTGCTATAAATATTTTTGTACATATAGGTCCTTTTTCTTTTTTTTTTTTAATCTCTTTGAGATACAGACCTATTAGTGGTATTGCTGGTCCAAAAGGTAAGCACAGTTTTATAGCCCTTTGGGGACAGTTCCAACTTATTCTCCTGAATGGTTGGACCACCAACAGTTCATCAGTGTACTTATTTTCCCCTCATCCCCTCTAGCATTTGTCATTTCTGATGGGTGTGAAGTGGTACCTTAGATTTGATTTCTTCTTCTGAAAACTGCCTGTTTATATCCTTTGACCATTTATCAATTGGGAAATGGCTTTTATTTTATAAATTTGACTCAGTTCTATTCAGTATATATTTGAGAAATGAAGTCTTTATCAGAGAAACTTGCTGTAAACATTTTTGATATTACTTTATTGTCTCATGGTACCTTTCGTTTCCAAGATTCTCTCTTTCGGTTAGACATATTTTTGCTTTTGTTTGTCTGAGATCGTGATTGTTACCCCTGCTTGTTTTTACTTTAGCCCTTTATTTTAACTCTGTGTGTGTCTTTCTGTTTCAGGTGTCTCTCTTGTAAAAAACATATTGTTGGATTCTGGTTTTTAATCCATTTGCTATCTGCTTCTGTTTTATAGGTGAGTTCATCCCATTCACATTTCCAGTTAAGATTACTAGCTGTGTATTTCCCTCTATCCCATTATCTTCTGTTTCTTCCTCACTCTTTTTTTATCCTATTCCTCCTCAAAAGTCTATTTTGCTTCTAACCACTGCTTCCCTTAATCCCTCTTTCCTTTTACTATCTTTCCCCATTCATCTTATCCCTTACTCCTATCATTCTATCTCCCTATTAGGTAAATTACATTTCTATACACACTTGAGTGTGTATGAATAGTCTACCTTCTTTGAACCAATTCTGATGAGCATGAGGTTCAAGCATTGAAAGATGAATGCCATTTTGTCTTTCTGTCCTTTCTCCTTGAAAAATCTGTCGTTGGGCCAGACCTATGTCACTTCCCTCAAGCTAATTCTAGTGCCGTTTGTACTTCAGCTCCTCGCATTATCCCAGTATTTGAAGCTTTTTGGGTGTTCTCATTATTGACTTTTCTTTCATTAACTCAGCCAATATGTGTCAGAGTCAAGTTTTGAACCCAGGTCTTCCTGACTCCGAGGCTAGCTCTTTAACTGCTATTATCTCCCTTATTTAGGGTACTACCTCTTTTTGTACTTAGTATTATTGCACTGGGTTTTTTTCGAGGAGAGAGGCCTCATATCATGTTGATTTCTATAGTCCTTGAAAACATGCAACTTCTTTTCACATATTGTCGAGTGATTCATGTCCCATTGATTTTTGACCCAAATTGTAGAATTTTTTATTTAGCTTCATTAAATTTACTCTTACTAGATTTAGCTAATTATTCTAGTCTATTGAGATCATTTTGGATCTGCATTTGGTCACCTAACATATTAGTTGTGCCTCTCAACTTTCTATATTCTGGAAATTGATCAGCATGCTCTCAATACCTTTATCAAAGTTACTGATATTTTAAATAGCATAGCATGAGGCTTATTGTGAGCTTTATTCTATGAAATGTGCTTCCAAAAAAATCCATGGTTTGTGTCAGACTATGCCAGTATTAATCCTCCTTATCTTTTGTGAATTCCAAGATGGCATCGTTGCCTCTAAAAATTCTGTCATTTATTGACTATTTCCAATTTGATGGTCAGAATCCAATCTACATATTCACATTTTTCCTTGTTACTTCCCCTTCCTCTTGAAGAATGAAATGGATGGAAAAGCAAACATAAAAAATACAGCTGTATTTTCAGGAGAAAGAACTACAGCAGATTTGGGGGAGTTGAAGTTACCTATCAGGACATGTCATGGTTTTATGCCAGGTTTATGATCTGTTTCTCAAACTCATTATCTATTGCTTCCTTTTTGTTGACTGGCCTATATTGTCTCCTGCCTCAATTTGCCCCTGTTGAACACTTTATTGATACTCACCCAATAATTCTTTTTTGAATTCTTTTTAATATTGGCATTCAAGAGTAGATGGGGACTCCTTTCAGTAGTTGTGAGGCACAGTGAAAAGAGCACTGGGCTTGGAACTGGGAAATCTGAATTTGAGTCCCACATTCAATATTTCCATTGTGTGTGATCATTGAAAAGTCACAACCTTTGTGAGTCTCAGTTTTCTCATCTATAACATGGGGATGAAAATACTTTCATTACCAACTTTGCAGAATTATTGTGAGCCAAGCATGTTATAAGCCTTAAAGTATTTTAGAAATGGGAACTGCTGCTGTCACCATTTGTCATGTTGTTGTTGTTATTTAGTCATTTCAGGCGTGTCAGATTCTTTGTGACTCCCCCACCCCCTTTTTTAGGGGGAGGTATTTTGGCAAAGGTACTGGAGTGGTTTGCCATTTTGATCTCCATTTCTTTATACAAATGAGGGAACCAAGGCAAACAGGGTTAAGTGACTTGCCCAGGGTCACACAACTAGTAAGAATTTGAGGCTGGATTTGAATTCAGGTCTTCCTGACTCCCAGCTTCAAGCTCTGCCCACTAAACTACCTAGCTGCCCTAGACATGGCTAATCTATAAAGTAAAAAATCAGTTACCTCGGGTTCAGGAACCAGATGTTAGAAATAAATGTGCTGGGACTTATTTTGATTTTCCCACTGAGTCTATCCCAAATCAAAATTGCATGCCTAGAGTTGAGCTGGGGTGATGCCAGCCACTAATGTAATGCCTCTCTACTTTGCTTAATTCTCTTCTTATAAAGTCCTTTAAGATTTATCCAAAACTTGTGTTCATTACCAAAAGTCATTTGTGTCACTTTATATATTTTTAATAAAGTGAGGATACAAGAATATTAATTAAGTCTTTGTGTCTTATTTGCACCAGAGAATTAATTTTAAAAAAATCTTATACTAAATATTTGTATGATTAATTCTTTTATCTTTAGTATTATGATATTTTAGCCTATCAGAATGTAATTTATATGCATAGGTTTGCATTCCTTTCAATTTATATTCTCTTAGTTCTATTTATTCCATCAAAAAGCTTAATTACTATTAAAACAGTAATAAGATAAAGATAAGTTTAAAATATAATCATATTAAAATAAATCATAGTATCTCTTCAGGAAGGTATAAGCACCATAGGAATATAAAGCAAGAAATCTGTGCTTGTCAAATATAGTGTATAAATAAATAATTTAGGTGAAAATGGATGACTAGATATAACAAAGAGACTACCAAATAGTGAAGGGCTAAAGAGTGGTTGTTAAGTTTGATGTACTTCTTTGTATATTGTAAGTAATTGCTATCCATAAAAATTCTATGGCTTCTGTATAAGAAAAAGAGACAATTTGACAGGCAACACCGGTACTAAGCGACAGAAAGTACAAATCCTTGGCAACTGTCATTATCCTGCTGTTGAATTCACATCCAAACTCTGTGATAACTTAGACTTGCATATTTGTTATTGAACCATAGTCTGTCAAAGTAGCCGTATCCCCACTTACTAATAAATTGTTGGCTAATGCCCACTTGTGACATTAAAAAAAAACCTAAAATTGATTGGATTACTTTCTGTTATACATATAAAAAAGTCCCATTTTATTTTGTGCTTATGTTGAAATATATTTTAACTAAAATTTCCTGATTACTCTAGAATTGCTCTTGAGAAACTAACACAAAGCTTAACTTAGTATGCAATTAATTCAATATGTTAAAAATGCAAAAGAAAACTATTTATTAAATAACCAGAATTCTTGTTCTAATTAAATTCTAGATTTCAGTGCATTCTTTCTGATTGCAGGAGTGAATTTTTTCCTATGCTGTTAGTGGAAGGCAGAGAAAACTGTTGGGTTTAGGTTTTTTGTCCTTTATTCTTTGCAGATTATGATTGTATCTTGTCATGGCCATGCACATAAGGGAAAAATTGATCATAATATTATTGTCGTCATTGGATGTCTGCTAAATGACGAAGACTGTATGAGCCCATGTAAGGCACGCAAAAGATACAAATCCTTATCTGCTAATAAGTTGAGGAGATAAAACATATGTATATAACATTCTCCAAATACCATATGCAAAATAATACACTTTGTAGTATAAGCTAGTGCAAATTGAATACATATATGTTGGTGATTGTGCCGTCAACTGGTCCAGAGGATCTGTCATTAGTATGAAACCATTGAAGTTTTGAACTCTTGTATAACTTGAGTGAATAAGTGAATAAGGTTTATTTATTAAGCACTTGCTGTGTGCAAAGCTCTGTGCTAGCCTCTGATGATAGAAATAGAAAAGTAAGATGGTCCTTGCTCTCAAGAAGCTCACATTTTGTGACTTGTCCCATGTTGTGTTTTGGACATTGTTCACAGAGCCCATGTGTTATGGTGTTTGGTTCCCTTGCTATGATTGGTCTAACTTTAATGCTTGATCCTGATTCGATAACTCCCTGATGCAACTATTAATTGATGTGTTCCTACTGAGTCGCACCTTCTACTGATAATTTCCACTTGAGTTGCTAGGTGATTTGGAGCTAGATGCTCCAATCATGTATGCGAATTTCCTGGTTTCCTGTTGCAATTATAACAGCCGTAGCATTGCTCATCTCAGAGGTTGAAGGCTGGATGATCTAGGAGGAGACTGCATCAGTAGAAATGTCATGTTCCTGCATGCATCCTTTGCCCATTAAACAGGTGATTTGATTAATTTGTGTAATGTTCCTTGGCTCAGCCAGAACTGAGAGAGCTTCATGGCTCAGCCAGACAAAATGGCTGAATTAATTGCATGCAACTGATGCTGTCTGCTACCCCAATGGTAAATGTACTCAAATCCTCAAGTGAATCTCTGATCTCATCAATTCAGGAGTTCCCAACAGTGACACAGATCACAATCTAGGCATGCTTCCCCATCTTGTGAGACTCCTGCAGGCACTCCCAAGAGTTCTACATACAGGGTCCACCCTACATGCTGAGGTCTTCCTTCCTTTCTCCCAACATGCATATTTCCCAAGGGAGCTTCTTGCCTATCCTCCTGTTATTTTACTTATGCCTCATGATTAATCCAGCTTCTCTTTTTACCATACAATTTTTTGATGACATCCGTTACACCTGATCTTTCAAATGATATATTGCTGTCTGTTTACACCCATCTTGCACCTTACCCTTTCTCTCTGTTCAGTGCTCATCTTTAGTTCTGCAGAGACAATGGTTTTCTAGGTCTTATTGGAATATAGATAGTAAAAATGTACGTATAGCTACACACACAAACACATACCTATCTATGTATGTAGATGCATATGCATACATATAAAATATATTCATAGATATATTTATATAAATTTAACAAATATAAAAATTTATATAAATTATATAAATAATATATAAAATATAGATATACATATGTATATAGATACATATACATATAAAAGACAATCAGAAGAGTTTAATTAGGAAAATCCTCCTGGAGGCCTTTATATTACATATAGAATATATGTGTGTGTAATATGTGTATATATATGTATGTGTCCATATATGTGTATATATGTATATGTATGTTATAAACAAACATATTACCTATAGATGTGTATATAATATGTGTATATATGTGTATGTGTGCGTATGTGTTTATATATGTATGTGTATATTAGACATAGACACAGACATAGACACAGACATAGACATATATGTGCTTATACCTACCTTACAGAAGGTTATGGTTACGAACTGGTGAAGAAGCAGAGGGAAAGTATTCTAGGGTTTAGCACAGTGCCTGGTACGTAGTAGGTACTTAATAAATGTTGATTGATTGATTTGTTGATGGTAAGAGAATATCATGAGTGAAAGCCTAGAGAAAAGAACTACCTGTTATGAGTAGACAATAAGTGTCACTTTTGGAAGGAGTGGAAGGATTTTTGTTTAAGAGATAATGAGTTGGGGTTTTGTGTGATTGGTTGATGAAAGGCCTCAAATAATAGGCTGAGTTTGAATTTATTGGGAACTTTGAACTTATTAGGAGCAAGTATATATTGTTGCAAATGGAATTGAAACTTCCATAGCTTGCTTCCTTCAAGAAATACCAGTTCTCCAGGGCTTTTTAGTTGTTTCTTTTCTTTTTTTTTTGGCTTTTTGGTTTTAACTTCAATTGTAGTAAGTTTTTTGTCTTGACTTGAACAAAGTTCATCTTTGACTATATGAACATCTTAGGTACCATTTACACCAGAAAAAAGAATCGCAAAACATTGGTTCGGCTGTAATCCCATCAAATTAGAAATAATCGTGAAATGCTTCCAAATATTCGGACTTCTTTTCTTTTTAAGGAAGTTGCCAGAACATTGTATATCTCAACTCCATCTTGGGTAGCAGTTCCTCCAGCATTTGAAAGTTTGCGGAGATGTCAGCTTCTACTCTCTTCTTCCATACCATTGGATTAGCTAAGAAAATTTGCAATATTTATATTTGCAATGTAGCATCTATAATGGTGACTTAAGGACCTCGAATTGAAAGATTTACTTCATTCATATGGTTAAAAATATCTGCCAGTCAAGACAACCCATGGATAAAACCCTTTCTTTCAAAATGTTACAAGAGTGGGTTTTATTTTTCCTTCAGAAAAGTAAAACTTCCTCCCCTGGTTCAAACAAGTGCCTGAGGTGTTGTCCTGTTGAAAGCCAATAAAGTGTTTCGTATCCTACTCCTATTTCTTGACAAAATATTTTAAAAATGTGATGATTTTGAGATAAGCTTCTGGTAAAGTTGGCTTTTTGTGTGCTGTGACAAATCTTTTTTCAAGATTGTTGGAAGAGGCTTTGTTGCCAGGGCACATCTGTGTAAAAAGCAACAACGGAGGATGATGCGAGGTGCTTCCTTTTTCATTAAAGAAGCAAAACCAAGCATTGCGGGAGCTCCATCTGTGCAAAGATGATTACATTTTTCTTTCTAATCAAAGATTTGTTTGGTAACAACAACAACAACAATAACAATAACAACAAAATACTTCTTTACCATTTCTAAAACACCATTGACCTTTGTCATATCCGAAAGAGATTCACAAATAAGAAAGCTTTGGTGTTGTCATCCAGCACATAGTGAACAAAAACAAGGAGCAGGCATTGAGAGAGGTCTATCATTTCCTCCAGTTGTATCTTGAAGGAGATTGGAGAGTGGCTACTTCCTCAACAAATTGCTTTAAAATGTTAAAAAAAAAAAAAAGCCAACTCTTTCACAATGGATCATATCATCTGACGGTGGAACCACTTAATGGATTTTTTTCCAAACTAGATGGGCCATTTCAAGAACACATGACTTTACTAAAGTCCCTCCAATAGTGCTGGGCTTCTTTTTGTTTGGAGATCCAATAAGCAACTTTGTAGGATGCTTCAAGAAAAGGGGTTTTGTTTTGTTTTTTGTAAAATGGCAAATGCAAGTTTTTGAAGTGCTCTAGCTTTTTCTGAGTGAGCTTAATTCACCCAAAAAGAACTCACATTTTAGATGCATTTTTAAAATGGTCAGATGTGAGATGTTCTTTCAGTTTTACTGACTTCCTACTTTAGTTCAAAAGAATTTTCTCACCAAAACAACCAACCAAAAAAGCCACTGTGGCTTGTGTGCCCTGTCATATGAGACAAACCATAGAATATATAGGCTTTATCATACTTCTTTTCTTCAACATTTCAACATGAATTGTCTCCTTACACGTTTTGATCAACAAATAGTTGTTGAAAGGGAATACTGCAGAGCAGTGTAGATATTTGGATGCCCTTTTTTACCCTTTGGTGGCTGAATGACCGTAATGTGGAGAGTTGTTCAATAGTTGTCCAGTTATGTTATACAGGAGTGTCAAATAGAGAAGCATTAGAGAAAGAAGAAGAGGAAGAGAGAGAAATTCTACGAAGAACTTGTTATTATCTTTGTGATTAAAACAACATATATTTTGATACTTAGAGATTTACGGATAAAAGTGAAAATGATAGAGGATGACAAAAATATGATGCTGAAAACAATGGACTTGTAGAGGAGAAAATGAGGTAGAAGTATGCAGAATTTTATATGTGTATCTATATGCGTATACACATGTGACAGATGTATGTATATGTACATTATCAATATTTTCTCTGAGTAAAGAATCAGGAGATGCTTGATGTGGTGAACTCCAAGTATTATTATCAAAAAGAGAAAGAACCTGTATATCAACCAGGGTGAAATGACTTGTTACTGTTCTGTAAGTTATTCCTGAATCATCTTTCTATGTTTAGTTAGAATACTCATTTGTTAGAGAAAAAATTAAAATTAATACAAAGCCGGAAGAAAGAATGAAAATGAAGAAAAGAGATGACATTCAAAACTACTTCAAGCATACTTTTATATAAGTCATTGACACCAAAAATTGGGAAATAGTTTGAGAAAGGACATTGACACAGATTTAACAATTTCATACAAAGTTTTGATTGATGGAAATCATTGGTTATAATGAGGAGACCAAAAGAACCATTTTAAGACATTAATCTGTACTAAGAATTTTGGAACACTCTATGTTAACTTATTTTTAAGATCTTGAGAAGATTGTTGCAAAATTTTGAGCAGTATTGTCTCCTGAAACAATGAGAATCAGTGAAAGGAAAAAAAGTTTTATGAAAGAAACCCACTGAGGGAGAGAGAGACACCCTAAGCCAAGTGATCTCAGTGGCATTGAAGAGTAAAACTGGATGGAAAGCAACAAAGAGGAGAAAGATGGAAAGAACCTGCAAACATTTTTTCATGACAAACTCTTTTCATCATCAAGAGTGATGAAGCCACCACCTCTGGACTCTGATGTTACAGCTTTTGCTGGTAGCAGAGGTATAAATGGCACTGAAGAAAGAAAAAAGAACTGGGAAAAGCAGCTCAATTTGATCAAGTACCCCAAAAGCTGTATGTGCTTTAGGCAGCAGAGTTTTGGAGTGATTAAGGGATCAGTTCCCAAGGAACCTAAGGATACCTAAGGTGTGAGAAAAATATCAGTCATTATTACCCCGCAAAAGTGATGAATATAAATTACTACCATCCCACATGTCTTCTTTCCTGTCTATATACATTTTTATGAACATCCTCATTAAACATATCCTTGATAATGATATCAACAAAATAGATAGACTATTGCAAATTGTCTACTGTAGAATATAGCTTCACCGTCACGTAATTGTGTAGAGAATACAAAAAAGTGTAGTAAATACCAGAATCTACTATCCTTATTGTTTTTTGTCTATTAAAAATTATTTGTTAGAGTAAAATGCTACCTTAAGGCTCTTCTCCAAGATGTGGCAGCTGGGTTGCACAATGGTTAGAGTGCTGGATTTGAAGTCAGGAAGACCTGTATTTAAATCCTGCCTCAGATACTTCCTAGTTGCGTGATCCTGGGCAAGTCATTTAGCCTCCCTGTGCCTCAGTTTCCCCAACTGTTAAAAGGGAAAGTTAGACTTAATGGCTTCTAAGGTGTCTCCCAGCTCTCAATCTATATTCCTATGTCTCCAGTGCACATGTCAAAATCATGCAAGATACCTTGAAAGATATCAACACCAGAAATAACTTTGTTCAATGACCTCTAATTATTTATATCAAGTGGAGCACAAAGTAGGGAGAAACGTCCTTGCTTAAGGTGTTTGTCATTGTCATGGAGGATGTCCACAATAAAGTTCAAGTCAAAGACAGATTCTCAATATATGGTGATAACTTCTTGATGTTCCTGTTTTTTTAATGGCATTGCATTATTTGCATCAAAACCCAGAACATGGCAGAGATTCCTAAATGAGTGAATTATCCACCTGGGGGAAAGAAACCCAAACAACAGCAATAGGTAGTTGAAGACTGCCAATGATTTGCAATTGGATGGGCAATGTATAACGCTTATCCAGAAGGACATGTATCTTAGACTGCAAATGGATAGTGATCTGGGCCACAAGTTGACTAAAAGGATAGCAACTGGGAAACTGCACGGTTCTTCCTAAAACAAAGGACCATCTTTTTGACACCAGTCCTTTCCTGGTGATGTTATAGGCCTGTACATCATGGAAAACTATTGCTCTGAGGAAATGAAACTGAAGATTCCCTAAAAGTCGGTGAGATACACATGGTGGGTAAGAACAGCTTCCAACATATCACAAATGAGGAATTATATGGAAGAGCTTATATATAAGTATCACCAGAGAAATACATGCCTGGAAAAAGAATGACATAGTCAATGAACACCATGTGAACTGCATTGATATCCATGCAAGATGAAGTTGTAACATAGCGGATAGACCCCTTGGGGCAAAATTGCTGGAGAACTTGGATCAGAATCAAATAGAATGGACAGGTGTGAATGAGTGGCAACTGCATCAGTGGAGGGGATAGCAATATCAGGGATATCACAGATTCTCTATATTTCTGTATGACATCTATACCTACATCTACAGCAATATGTGTAATTGGTCATCGTATTAGTGGAAACTCCCTTCACCAGTACAAATCATCAACTTGTCTGTAATTTAGAGTTTCAGCTAAATTACCTTCTCTAATTTAGCTGCCTTCAGTGGCAACTGGATGGCACAGTTTGTTGTTTGTCTTTCATTCTTAAAGAGGACCAATGACACCAGGAGGGTGATGTCTTGACTTGCAAAGTGAATTGGATTTAACTGAGGCAGAGCTGTGCAGAGTCATCAAACTCAATCTCTCCTCCACAGTATCTGAGTCGAGTGGCAAGACAGAAGTCAGGAAGACTGGCGATGGCCCCAGATGCAGTGTGGGACCTTGGCCTTTTTGAGCTAAGGTCCTTCCCAGATTTATCCAAGGCAACACTCATTTGGTAATTAAAGGCTAGCAAAGAATTAAAGCAAAAGATGGCCTAGCTTGACTTCCCAAAAGAATCAATCTGGGAGTTTCTGTCCAGGACAAAAGCAATTCAGATGGCACAGTAGATAGAGCAGTGGGCATTAAGTCAGAAAACCTGAGTTCAAATCTAACCTCAGACACTTATTGACTGTGTGATCCTGGGCAAGTCACTTAACCACTCTGCCTCAGTTTCCTCAATTGTAAAATGGTGATAATAATTTCTATTGAATTTTATATTCTTAGATTCCATTCATCCTTCTAACTGCCAGAATCGTTTTGGATCTCGACTCCATCCATCCAATATATTAGCTATTGCTTACAGCTTTGTATCTTCTAATAATAGCTAGCATTTATGTAGTGCTTACTACATGCTAAACACTTTACAAATGTTATTTCATTTAATCTTCACAACAATTCATGGAAATAGGTCCTATTGTTATTCTCATTTTATAGCTGAGGAAATTGAGGCAAATAAGATTAAGTGACTTGCCCAGGGTCACACAGCTAGTCAGTGTCTTAGGTGAGATTTGAACTCAGGTCTTCCTGGCTCCAGTTCCAGCAGTCTATCCACTTGTACCACCTAGCTGCCATTGTATAATCATTTATAAATTTAATGAATATGCCATCCATATCTTTATCTAAATCATTGATAAAGATGTTAAATAGCTTAAGGCCAAGCACTGATCCCTGGAGCACTTCATTGGACTACGTTTCACATTGATAATGAACTATTAATGAATGTTTTTTGAGTCTAGATAGTCAACTGACTTTTTATTATACTGTTGTCTAGCCTACATCTCTCCATCTTCTTAACAAGATTAGGATGAGAAACTTTATCCCATGTTTCACAACAATCTAGTTAGACTACAGCTATAGCATTCTTGTGATATACTAGTTTTAGTAATCCTGTCAAATAAGGAAATAAGGTTAGTCTGGCATGACCTATTGTTGAAATCATGTTAGCTTCTTGTAATCATTGCTTCATCTTCCAAATATTTGCTAACCATTGTTTTAATGATCTGTTCTTTATTTTTAAATATTTCCCAGTAATTAAAATTAAGCTTTCTGGCTCAAAGTTTGTAGACTTTATTTTGTTCCCTTTTTTGGACAATATTTGCCCTTTTTTTAATCTTGGAGTAGTCTACCTATGTGGATATGACTCCTTGATTCCTTAGGGAGGACATACCATCAGTTGTGGCCTGGTAGTTTCTCGGTTAGGAGGCCCATGCCCTCAAACCACTAACTTTGTACACAGATTCCCCCAGTGCTCAGTCACTTACCTCTCTGCTCCTTTCTGTTCCTCTTCCCATAATGTTATCTGTCCCATCATCTCCAGGAATTGAAGTGAATTTATTTGTCCTGTGTCATCACCCTAGGCCTAGGTTTTAATTTTCCTCTTACTCCTTTATTAGTGCTAATATCATCTTCCTAAATTATAAATTACTTTAAAGAGGGACCTTATCTTTATATTTCTTCCCCCACCCTATAGTAGTTGTGGATACACAGTAGGTAATAGTAAGTTGACTATTAACAAAACTAGAGAATTCTTTATTTCCTATCATTCCAGTTACAGAGAAATGCCTTCTTTAATTTACTCTTGTAAAGTAACTTAATATGAAGAATATTATTTGAATTGCTTTCAAAATTTTACAACTTTGAAATAAATGTCTAGTATAAAGTTAACAATAATAACAATTTCAATAATAAGAAATAGTTCATTTAATTTTCCATATATTTATTATTTCAAGCAATATATATCTTCTCAGCCATGAGCAATAATAAAAGAAAAGCAAAACTCTAGGCAGCCAGCCTTAGTTTGGCCCCAACATCTGCCTGCCATGAGCAACGGTATCAAGAGGGTCAGGGCTTCAAGATTGTTCCACACATCAAACGAAATCAGATCATAGCCATGATGAAGTATCAGACCCGTACAGCTACAAATCAAATAGTACAAACAATTCCTGTCTCATATCATCATCCAAGAGAAGCAGACCTGTCAGTGTTCCGTGGGGTCAGCTGAGGTAATCAAAGCTGTCTTTCTCGTCTTGCTTTTAACTACAGTGGCTGAAGTTCTCATCTCTTTGAGAATTTGTAATCATTCAATCAACTACTTAGAGCATAAAGATACAGCTCTTCTCCAATTTGTAGCCTGTAAAATATCCAAATGATAGGTTAGTAATGACATTTTTTTAAATGCATGCAATAGATGTCAATGGGGGGAGGTTCTGGAAGTTTTAAAAGTGCATTTAAGGCATGAAGACAATTGTACCATAAAAACTGATCTTGTAGATTTGGCTTTTAAAGCTAGTAGAATTTAAAACTTACATGTAAAGTTTTTTTTAAAAATATAATTAATCAATATTTTGACAAAATTTTAATTGAAGTGAACTCATTGTAAAATCATTTTTGTCTATAGTATATGATTTCACACAGATGATAATCAGACTAACATCAGAATTCATGAAAAGAACTTTTTGTAAGCAAGAAACTTTGTTAACAAAAAGGAAATAAGGAAATTGACTGATCTTAATAATAATTGCTACGTTATTTTCAGAATCTTTGAATGTTTCAGTGCAATTGTGATTTTAATTCATTTGAAGTTTTGGTTCTGTAATAGTAACATAATAAAGGATTGATTTGGTTAACAATTATACTTTTGATTATAATATTTTTGTTTCGAGGAGAAAAGTATTTGTCTTAATTAGCTGTTAAAAGTTTGGTATCTAGATCTGGGTTTTTTTTTTGCTTTTTGCGAATGTAGTTTTTGCTCGGAAAGTAGCAAAATTGGTTTATCTCAGGTTAAAATACTTAAAAATTATTATCCCAGTACAATCTTTACTCCATCCCAAAACTGTTTAACATGAAAACTAGTATGGATAGCTGTAGTATAAGCAATTTAATAATAATCCATTTGATTTATCGTCAGAATTTTGTTTTTGTTTGTTTAAAAATGTTTAAACTTACCATGAAATAATCATAAGTGATAAGAATAAAAAAGTTAAAAAAACTTAAGACTATGTATATGTAAGACTTTTAGTATATGTATATTATATAATATGTTGCATATTATATCCAAGTTACATATCTTAAAACAATAGCTATATAAAATTTGACAGTTTTCTGACAAGCTTATTCATAGAAAAATAGCCAATAGCAGTTAAATATATTGTCAATAGTCTTTTAGTCTTGTTTTTGTAAAACTAAAGATAGTAGACATGAAATTTTAAAATTTATTTTCATTAACACGTACCTTTATATACCTTTCTTTAGAGGTATAGACTTCTTATCTCCAAAAATTAAAATTGGCCCAGAATACATCTAAAATGCCCCCAAAGAATTAAATATCCACCATGAGTGATTAGGGTAACAGTTTACAAAAAAGGATCTTGGAGTAGCTTTACCAAAGTTGTGGTACATAATATTATACCTGGCATTTGCTCTTCCAAAATTTTTTGTGCTTTATTCTCTCCACACGAACAGTCTATGATATCCAAGAAATGAAAATAATTAACTTTATTGTAGCAAAATCATTTCATTAAACATCTGTATATATGTGACTATATGCATATAGATACTTTTCATCAGGTGTTCTCTCTTTTTCTCAGCTGAAGTAACCCATTTAATTAAAACATGTACGATATTTTAATATCTTGTAGATATTACGTTCTGATATATACAAAATGTTTTAGTAATAAAATTAGATGATCATTTAAAAACATTCTCTTGCTGCTGTGATTCACCCATTACCGTCCCGCTTGCAGATAAACACACTAGAAAAAAGCTGCGCATTTTGGACAAAGGTCATTGTTCCAGTTATTTAATGTTAATTTCTTAACCTAGGAGTTGGCTTCTTTTTTGAGCCTTGAGATTTTGGTCTGTCAGAGATGGCTCGATTTCCTATATTCTAACCACGTTTCCTTACCTCTGGTTCTCTTTTTAGCTGCTGGAGGAGGGCACTCCAAAGCTGAAACGGAACATGGCTGCTGATGAGCATTCTTGGCAGACAGTGCAAAGGCACACTAGAACCTACAGACAGACCCCACCATGTCGACATTTCTGTTTCAACTGGACAACCTTTTTTAGATCCAGTCAAAAAAAATTAAAGGTAAAAACAACCCAGAAACCCAGCAAATCACTTAAGGAGTGCAATTAAAAATGATTTTCATCCTGTCTTTTTTGCATGGTTTAACAAAACTAATGTTTACTCATTTACAGCTCAGTAAGAGGATAATGTGCTTAATGAAAGAAAAATCTACTGACAGCCACGTTTATTGCCCTTCATTAGCATTGGTGCTTAATTTAATATAGATCTGAATAGACATTAGGGAGCCTGCAGGAGGTTAAATGGTGAAAATATAATAAATTAAATCAGAGATTATTGAATTTACTATTTAGTTTCAGTGACGCCCAACAGACACAATTCATTAGACTTATTCTTTGGGGAAAAAAAAAGAATAGTTCAAAGTTTCAAGTTTCATTTATTCATTTATGCAGTCAACCTTTGTTCAAAGAATATTAACATAATTATGAGATGTAGCCTGAGATACTCCTACAATTGATATGTGTACATTGTTTTCCGAATGGAATGTTTCCTAATGTAAATATGGAACTTGACTTTACTTTTTACCTTATGTTTTCAGTGAATCTAGTTAAAAATGAACACTTATTATTTCTAATATTTTGGCCTTTGGTATTAAATATGGAATTTTCCAACTGTTCAGTGAGAAAGAATCCAGCTCATATTAAACATAACAATAATAAAAGATTACCCTGTGTATTTAATCCCTCAGAGTATTTTGAACACCCAGTCTGCTATCAAAGTTTTCTATAAAACGACCTGGTTTAAATATCATAGGAACTTTCCTATCAGAATTAAGAGCATTTAACTGCTGTGCTTATCTCAAAACTTTAAAAAAAAAAAAAAGAGGAGTAATTTCCCCCACTTTTGTAAAGCTAGTGAGAAAAAATCAACGCAGGATAGCAAATTACATAAGTTCAGAAAAAAATAATCTTGGAGCTCATTAAAGAGGAAATGATGTGATTCCATCTTTGAATATATAACAAATTATTTTCTTGAACTTGACAAAAAAATTCAAGACAATTTGACCTTGGTGAAGAAACTTGTTGCTATGATATCTGACAAGAATTACTGTTGAGATGATATAGAATTGTATTTGATCATCTATTCCTTGAAGTTTAAAATATGGCTACCTTTGTTTACTCATTTTCTGAGCTATCTGCAAGTGTGAAAACACTTGGGCTTTATTTAATCATGACCTTAATTTGATTTAAATATTCATGTACTGCTTCATTAAGTTCTTAAATTACTTTGATTAATAAGGCATTCTTGTCTTTTATATATGGATGGTGTGTTGGAATAGATATATTTAAAAATTGTTCATAGCTAGAGTTTTAAAGAAAGTCTCCTGGACATTTTTGCTTCAAATAGCATTATTATGCACATGACTAGGCATTGGGGATGATTTTCAATTTTATGAAATAATTTCTCTTTATTTTAATTCTTTTTGCCTTTTAAAATCAAGTCCAGAACAAAAAAAAACAACAAAAAACTTCTCTGCTTTGTCTGCATGTCTTTGGCTGTATTTCACTGTGAAATGCACTGCTGTTCTTTTAGCACCAAAATGTTGGCACACATTCCTGAAAATTTCACACCATCTCTTGCTGGATCAGCAAGCTTAACCTACCAAAATCTGGTGTTGTGCAATGGTTTTTGACTGATAATCAATCTTGATGCCGCTCGACAGTTGTTGCTGGGACACAGACTAGAGCAGGTGGCAGATGTGTCTCTCTTTGGAGAAAAGAAATAGTAGGTGAGCTTGGACACAGAATAGCACATCACATGTCCATTAAGAAGACTTTTACAAGGGTAAGTATCATAGTTGAAAAAAAAATCACTCGTGGTGAGTTAAACTCCTGAGAAAATCGGAACGTGGACATGTAGTGTATCTCAAAAGATTCGTGTAAATGTGTATCATCTAACTCATCAAAATCAGACTCCCTTTCTAAGCATAGGTTGTGCACAAGTCAATGGGCATAAGCAAATTCTTTTGAAGTTTTGGGGAAAATTCCGAGCGAGGAAGCTTTTTTAGAAGTTGAAGAAACAAACACCCTGAAGTTTGCCTTGAAACGGCTGTCCAAGACTGGGTGTCATAGCTGCACCTTTCCTGCCTGTGGATGAATCTTGAATCCACAACTGTCCCAAAAGACATTGTTCAAGATGGTGATGCACTAATTTTTAACATTTAGCCCTCTGGGGACTTTAGTGGCTAATTCCTTTCAGGAAGTATTTGTTGAGGCTTTGTTAAGTGCCTACAACTAGGCACTTATGCCAGTTATTCTCTATACCATGTAGGGATACCTTGAGGAGGTAACAACCTTGTTGAGATAGGAAGAAATGAACATGCGAACACAAAGAATAACGAGAGATTACATAATTGTGTGGGCCCTCAGAAGAAAGCTCACTATTTCTTGTCGTGTGAGAAGGCAAAATAAATGGCAATATTTATTCTAACCATTGAATTTTTGTGGAAAAAATTTTTTTTTTCATTCTTGAGATGAGAAAGGCAAAAGTGAATTAGTGGAGAATGCTAATGAATTACACTTAAAATCCTAACAGAGAAAATATCATATGTCTGAGGTCATTTTAATTCTTAAATTACTGCTCCCCATTCTTCTCCCCTCTCCCCTGTCCAGTATGTTCACAGATGGCCAGTGGCTCTGAGTATGTAATCTGTTTATTGTATACCTGAAAAAAATCCCCCTGACCAAAAGGTCTTATTAAGATCAATGTCAGGGTCAAAGCTGACATAAAAGATTAGGGGTAGAAATTCAATTACAGGGCCATGGTCACATTTTTAGGATGGACTAAATAAATATTCTAGAAGTAGTCATTTCTGTATAGCCTTTTCTCCCTCATCTTCAAATGTTTCTATGTTCCACCAGCCTAGAACTCTCTGGCCTCCTCTTTGTTAACCCAATGTTACCTTTATGCCTTTAATCATGTCTACCACCATGCTTAGAAATAGACTTTGTCCCTTTTCAACTCCACCTGTTAAAGTCCCCTCCAGAGTCCAACTCTGATGTCAGCTCCCCTTAATGAAGCCTTCCCCCAAACCTCCCTCCATTAGACAGCAAGCCTCTTGAAGGCAGAGCCTTTTGTTTTAAAATTTTATATACATCATGCCTCCACAGGATATTAGATTAATGGAATTGATTCATGTTCAGAAAATAGGCATCTTTTCTTAAAAAATTAAACATTTTTTTCTTTCCAATATTCTTGCAGTAGTGGTTTTGCAGATAGCATAATTTAATTGTTTTAGTGAAATTGCAGAGAGACACTAAGGGAATATCATTAATTAAGCCATTTAGAAAGTTTTCAGGTTTATACCCCAGTTTAAGTCTTTATTCATATCTTCCTTTTTTTTTTTTTTTTTGCTTCCTCAAGGAACATGTTTACTCAGTAAAGTTCTTCAGATCAAATGCCTGAGGACCACAAGAAATCTATTCATTAATAAAATATCTTCTATTTACAAAGCCTTGTAAGGTTTACAAAATACTGACTTGTTGACCGATTTCCTTATAACAGCTAGGTTGGATAGAGCACTGGAGTCAGTAAGACTTGAGTTCAAATGTTGGCCTCAGATATTTGCTGACTCTATGACTCTGGGCAAGTCACTTAACTGCTGTTTGTCTCAGCTTTCTCATCTGTAAAATGGAGATAATTGTAGCACCTGCCTCCCAGGGTTGTTGAGAGGATCAAATGATATAATTGTTGTCAAGTGCTTAGCATAGTAAGTGTAAATCGTAAATGTTATCTATTAACAAGCCTGGGAGACAGGTGGTACAGGTATTATTGGTCCCATTCTGAATGAGAGGAAAATGAATTTAAGAAAAATAAAGTCACTTACCCAGGGTCACACAGCTAGTGATGTCTGAGGCAGGATTTGAAAGACGGTGGAAAAAATAATGGATTTGGAGTCAAGGGACCTGGATTTAGATCTTAGCTATAGCACATCCCATCAGCGGTTACACTTTAGGCAGATCATCTCACAGGTTTGGCCTTTGTTTCTTTACCTTTAAAACGAGGGGGTTGAATTAGATTGCCTGACTCCTAAGTCCTTCCTGCTTTCTGCCATGCTGTTGTTTTCAGTATTGTGGGTAGGGCTTGGAGAAATATAGACCTAAAAACATAAGAATTGGCTCCTGTCTTCGAAGAGATTAAAGTTTTAGGAAAAGGTCAAGGAAGAAATTGATTGGGTCCAACATCACGCTCACAATCTTAACCTGAATTTCCACTGTATGGAGCAGCAATTGTTATTAAAATACTGAGTTTTGCGTTTGTACTATTTCTTATAGCCCACTCCGCTATTTTGCATTCAAGATTATAATTTATAGTGATTCATATCAGTCATGAGTTTTGTTAAGCAGAAGTGAAACTGAATACTATGAATAAGATTTTATATCTTTTATATAATGCATTGTGAAGATGCAGTTACAACAAGAGAAAAATCTATGAAAAGATTTCTCGATAATGTACCTGAGATCTAAATTTAAACCTAGAGATTTTCTGCTAAATGCCATGTGATCTACAAAATGAAATAATTTGCTGTGACAGCTTGTGATTGACAAGAATATGTGTGAGCACGTTTAAAATAGGGCATCTTTTCTTGCTGAAGTGTCAGTGAAATGATGGATTCTCATCATTTTAATTATTGATGATTTGGAAATGTTTCAATTCCAAGACACATTCTAAATAGCAGCCTAACACATTTGCTGGTATCTGCAACCAAAAGGAAATGTTCTGTCATTCTTTGTTTTTCAAAAAATGCATTTGTTTAATGAACCTAGATTTATTCATTTTCTTACATGTTAGCCCAGTTTGTTGATTTCAAAATGGTTTTGATTAAAGCATAAATTCAAAGTTGTGAGCTACTACTAACACCATGCATCTATTGTTAATTCTAAAAAAGTTCCACAGGAATATCTGTACTGAAAGTCCTCAGACCTTCCAAAGCCGATCCTAGACTTTTTGTTGTTATTTAGTCATTTTTCTATTGAGTATTCAGCTCTTCATAACTCCATTTGGGGTTTTCTTAGCAAAGATACTGGAGTGGTTTGCTGTTTCCTTCTCCAGCTCATTTTACAGATGAGGATATTGAGGCAAACAGGGTAAAGTGACTTGCCCAGGGTCACACAGCTAATAGGCATCAGAGGCCAGATTTGAAGTCAGAAAAATGAGTCTTCCTGACTTCAGGCCCAGCATTCTATCCTTTGTGCCACCTAATCCTAAGCTGCATCACTCAAATATAAAGGACCATCATTACTTGATTTAGACAGCTGAAAAGAAAGTGTGAGGGCTAGCTTCTCACACCACTGACTTTCGTGTGCCCAGTGTTTGCATGATTACATACAGATATGTGCAGACATACAGATAGAATGTGTGGATCTGCATGTCTGTCTGACGGGTCCATCTTTCATTAAGCTGTATGATTCCAAAAGCAGGGCTGTTACATAGAGAGTTAGTGAATGAATACCTTGGTAGCATTTGAATATGTCCATACTTCCATTTTAATCCTAGAAGGAAAGAAAATAGACACAAATGTCCATGACCTGACAATTTTGTCCTCATTACTAGATATGTAACCCAATAAAACATTGTCATTATACAGTTGGATTTGCATTTGAATACTGATAATGCACAAGGTGGTAAAAGATTACTATCGTGCCCCATTGCAGAAGATCCCTGTTCACACCTGTCATACTGGGGAAGAATCTGATTAACAAATGTTCACTGATTGACAGAGGTTACTCCTTCTAGGAGTATTCCTGTTTTATTAGGAATTTCTTAAAGATCAAAAAGTCATCAAGAAACAGTGTGGTGCGGCAAAGCAAGTACTGGATTTCGACTCAAAGAACTTGGGTTCAAATCCTGACTCTACTATTTACTGTGTGAGTTTAGGGAAAAGTCATTTTACTTCATTGAGTTCTATTTCCAAAAATGACCTCTGAGGTCACTAACTCTATATTTATAGATCTACATTTATATTCCTATGACACAAAGAAGTTAATGAATAGTGGTAAAATTTTAGTGACAGACCCACAGGAGGAACTTTATTACATCAGTAACTATTGAGCAAAGAGCGTGATAGGTTTTTGGAGGGATCTGAAGGAAATATAATAATATGTAGTTCCTTTTTTTTCATTGAGCTTAGATTTTAGCCAAAGACCCCAAATTGAAAGCGAAATAGTTAGAGAACAAGTGAGTCCCGTAAGAGTTGAGAGAGGGTAAAGGTCTGTTGTGTTGTTTGTAGAGGGGTTTTTTGTTCAGGTGTCATTTAGACTAAATGACCTCTGAAATCTTGTCCACCCTTGAGTTCCTAAGATGCTGTGAATTATATAGCCTAGAGTAGTTAGAGAAAGCTTTATAGAGATGATGAGATTTGAGCTATACCTTGTAGGATAAATCAGAATCCAGAAAGATCTTGAAAGAGTAGAGCACTGACCAGATTACAAATAACATGAAATTCATTTGTAAGAAGTGTAAAGTCATACTTGAATTCAAAAAACCCCATGTCACACATACATAGTTAGGCAGAATTTGTCTGAAAAAACAAAGAAACAAACAAAAACAAAAAAAAGGGTGTTTTTGTTTTTTTTTTGTTTTTTTTTTTTAGTGGACTCAACATTTGTCAGTAATGTGGACAAAAAACCTAATACATGGTTGGCCTCCAGTAAGAGAGACATGGCTTCCAGAAATCAGGAGATGATTCAGTGTACTCCATAGTTTGCCTGAGTCAAATAACATCTGGAGTATTGTATTCAGTTCTGGGATGCAGAGTTTAAGCTAGAGAGGGTTCATAGGAGGGCTACCAGAATTGGGAAGGGCTGTAAATCTGTGTCCTGTGAGGATGAGTTGAAGGAATTGAAGATGTTTAGCCTGGAGAAGAGAAGACCTGGAAGGGTTGGAGGTGGGAGGGAGAGAATGTATGAGAATTGTCTTCAGGTATTTGAAGAGTTGTCATGTTGAAGAGTAATTAGTCTTGTTCTGTGTGGCCCTGGAGGGCAGAATAAAGAGTAGTCATTGGAAATTGCAGAGGCAAATATTTGGTCTTGTTGTTAGGAGAGAAAAAACCTTCCCAACAATTTGAGCTATCCCTAGGCAGTGGATAGAGTGCTGGGCCTGGACTCAGGAAGATCTGACCTCAGACACTTACTAGCTGTGTCACCCTGGGCAAGTCATTAACCTTGTTTTACTCGGTTTCTTCATTTGTAAAAATGAGCTGGAGAAGGAAATGGCAAACCGCTTTAGGATGTTTGCCGAGAAAACCCCAAATGGGGTCACAAAGGAGGAGACATAATTGAAATGATTGCACAACAACAAACAAAAATAAGTTGAATGGGTTTCCTTAAGAGGTGCTGGTTCCTTTTCCTTCCAGGTCTTTGAACAGATGCCGGATGACCACTTTTTAGGTATTTTATAATGGAGAACCTTTTCAGGTTTGTGTTGAACTAGGTGATTGCTAAGGTCCCTTCTAACTCCAGGTTCTGTGCTTCTGTGAGTAGAACTTACGCATCTAGTAGAGAATACTTTAAAGACTCTAATTCTCAGAACCATGGATGAGCATGGTGCGTGTGGCAGGGGTGAGATAGGCAGTAAAGAAACTTGACTAATTAAAGTGGATCTAATTTGGGACTCATGTGTAAGAGTAAAAGGAAATGTTTGGCTGGGTCTATTAGTGCCAGATTATGGATGGCCTCCAAAGCCAGGCAGGCATAGGAGGTGAGAGCTTGATGTTGTAAGTGGTAGTGATCTTGTGTAGATTTCTGAGCAAAGGAATGTTATGATAGTCTGGTAACATCATTACCAGTATGGATTAGAGAAATGGGAGGCAGGAGGTTGAGAAGGTTGTTGTACTAATCCTGGCTTGAAATGATAGGGTTTTACAGGTAAGATAATGGTAATAGGAGGCAGAACAAGTTTCACAGCAAGAAATGACAGTAGTTCCACAGATAGATCTTTGGAAAGATTACAAATTTGTGTTTGGGCATGTTGATTTGTTGAGTGTAAGGTGACAGTGGACATTTAAGTGAAGATGTCTGATTGGCATTTAGGAATGAACAGGAGGCCAAAGTGTTGATGAGACACAATGGTTGAAAACAGATATTTGGGAGATGACATCATAGAGGTGATCAATGATGTCATAGAAATAAATGGGTGCATTTACCAAGACAGCAGAAAGTTAGCAGAAGAGGAAGACTTGGAGGAACAGAATGATATAAAGGAAACAGCAGTGGAAATAGAGAAGGAATAGTGAGACAGCTTCATGTCAGGCAATACATAAGGTGGCAGACTAGCTAATCCCTCAGATGGTCATTCGGACTTCCAGCTCAAACATCTGTCATATGTGTAGTAAGATAAGGAAAACCAATTAATCAATCAATGCTTATTAAATGCCTACTTTTTACCAAGCACTGTATTAAGCAATGAGGATATAAAAAAGAAGTAAAAGACAGTCCCTGCTCTCAAGGAGCTTACAGTCTAATGGGGGAGACAACATGGAAACAAATATATACAAAGGAAACTATATGCAGGATGAATAGGAAATAATCAACAGAGGAAAGGCATTGAAATTAAGAGGGGATGGGGAAGACTTCCTGTAGAAGGTGGGAGTTTAGTGGGGACCTAAAGGAAGCAAAGGATTTCAGCAGGCAGAGCAGAGAAAGGAGAGAGTTCCAGGGATCAAGGAAAGCTAGAGAAAATGAAAGATGAAGCGTCTTGTTTGTGGAGCAGCCAGGAAGTCTTTGGGTCATAGACTATGTGTCAAGGAGTGAGGTGTAAGAAAAGGTGGGAGGGGAATAGGTTATGAAGGGCTTTGAATGCCGAATAAGATCTTTGTCCAAGAAGGCGAGAGAGAAAATTTCTACGAGTAACTTCCCACTGACCCCAAATCTACACCTGTCCCCCTTGCTTGAGAACCTTGCTATTCATTTTTCAAATATTATAATTTTTTCCAGAAAAACTGGAAAACTGTTTATTCAAAAACACTTCTAATTTTCTGCAATCAACCTTGATATGCCTCACTAGAGTTCAGGTACGATCAGTGCTTGCTGTGATAGGTGCAAGGCACTCATTCGTTGTACTCTTGTAGCCTTACTTCACACCTCCATGGTTTTGTTGGGTGAAATCCCTAATCAGCTCCAAACCTGCTTTATTTAAAATGACCCTTTTAGGTGCTTTGGTGTAGAAGCAGCGTATACAAATCTTTTCATGTCCTAGGGCTAGTCTTAACTTTTAAGCCGAAGGAGTAGCATCACTGCCATAAGTTATTTAAAAAGAGTTCATAGAAAAGTTCAGGGAAAGGGTGACAATACTTTGATTGACACAAAAGATGGGATGTTTGTAATTTTAATCAAATTTAAATTGAAGACATACTTCAAATAATATGTCAAGCTAATGTTATTGAGTTTAAAATCTAATGACAACCACTGTCATTATTAGTTAAATATAGCCATTGTGCCTGTGGCAATAAAGGATGACGCTTAAGAACATGCAGAAACAAAGAACTCAAGCATTTAAAGAAAAGGGAGTAACTAGAAACTCCATTGAACACAGGAATGTGACCTGGATCTAATCTATTTACTAAACACAGAAGCAATTGTTTTGGGGGCAGATGACATAATTGAATATAACATTATGTTTTCTTACTGTCAGAACATTTATAGTTTAAAAACTCATCATGCTCCAAAGAAATGATGTGCTCTTTCATACTTAATGCCATTATCTATAACTATCTGACAGTTATAACAGCATTAATGTGTTTTCAATGTATTACCCAATGCGAGAGAATAAACGAAAAAAAGGCAATATGATTTTTTATAATTTCATTGATTTGACATCTTAATCCTTGCCCTTTCAATAGTGACAGGATACATTAAAAATGGTACAACACAGGTGTATGATTTATATAATTTTATAATAGGGAAAAAAATCAGCGCTTTAGGTATAGACAAAGTATATTTTAAAATGTAAACTAAAGATATAAAAAGAAACTCTGGGTGTAGCTATCATCCCTTATCTCTCTTCTTTCAGCCCATCTCCTTCAAAAAGCTATTTATACTTATCCCTCTATTCTCATTAAAAACAAACAAACAAACAATCTTCTGCAAACTGGTTTCTGACCTTATCATAAATTGAAATTGCTCTTTCCAAAGTTAGCAGTTAATTTCCAGATCTCATGGTCTTTTCTCCATTTTCACTCATCTTGACCTCTCTGCAGAATTTTACACTGTTGCCCATTTTCTCTTCTTGGGCATGATCTCTAATCTGGATTTTTATGTTTTTTTAAATGACATTATTCTCTTTTGGTTATCCTTCCCTATCTGACCTCTCCTTCTCATTGCCCTTTTCTGGTTCTTTATCCATGTCATGTCCATGAACTATAAGTGAATGTCAAGGCTCTGTCCTCAGCCTTCTTCTCTTTTTCCTCTGTAGCCTTTATCTCAAAGTTCCATTTACGTGGGACTCTCCGTATTGCTGGGGATTGATTGCTCATTGCTCCACACCAGTGAGAAGGAGGGGTTGGCAAGAGCTTGAGAGATGACATCTTGATCTTTCGGCTTCCTCCTTTAAGAGAGAAGACATGTAGTTCTAGACTCCTGGGGCCCTAAAGTAAGAGAAAGACTCTGGAAAGAAGCCAGCATGTAGTGGAATCAGCACCTTGATCATGTTCCTATACCCAGCTTACTGTAAGAGATTTCAGGAAATTTTCCCCTTAGAGGGGGAAATTCTGAGACTCTCTTTCTCTGTTGAGCTGTTACATTGTTCCCAAAGGGAGACTTTGTTTACTTTGCATATTTTCTGAA
The DNA here is from genome assembly GCF_900497805.2 of Vombatus ursinus. Lineage (NCBI taxonomy): Eukaryota > Metazoa > Chordata > Mammalia > Diprotodontia > Vombatidae > Vombatus > Vombatus ursinus. The sequence continues at coordinate 16,316,573 of NW_020954600.1, forward strand.
ATAAATTCTCATGTGTATACTTCTGATTTCTTTTTTGCTGTGGACTTGGATAAATTGGTTTATTTTGCTGTTCACTGTGGGTTTTCACTGTAGAACTGGCATTTGGTGGGAAAGAAGTGAAGACTTGGATATATAGCTTTGGACACTGTTTCACCATTAAGGGATAGTGATTAGGGGATTACCTTGAACCTAAAAATTATTTCCTTTAGACTAGCAATATTTAAGGGAGCCAATAGATAGCCTTCTAGTCTGGTACCCCTTTTCTCCGAGGAGAGCAGAATGGCCAGCATCTGGCCCCAATCTGCTGCTTCTCCTCCTGTCAAGAACCAAAGTCTCCCTTGGAGAAGGGTACAGGGAGGAGACTGTAGAGATGTCTATTCTTGCCTTCCTGTGAGCCGCATCTAGACAAATCTGTGTGGACACGTATAACCCACATGGGCAGAATAACACACACCACAATACGCATGAACCCCTCGTGTCTCTATACTCTCTCACTTGGTGACCTTTTTGTTCCCATGGGTTTAGTTATCATCTCTATGTGGATGAATTGCAGATCTATAAATCTGACCATATTCTCTCTCTCCTGAACTTCAGCCCTACATTGAAAAACTCAGTGTGTCCAAAGCAGAAGTCATCATCTTTCCTCCAGAGGTACCCCCACACCTTTGAACTCCCCTTTTACTTTGGATGGTTTTTATCTAGGTTTGCAGCCTTAAGTGAACTTGACTCTTCACTTCATCACATTGCATATCAAATCAATTGCTAATTCTTGTCATTTTTGTCTTCTCCTTCACTCACACAGTCATCACCCTAGCCCAAGCCCTCATTATTTTGTACCTAAAGCATTTCGGTAGCCTCCTCATTGACTTTCCTGCCTTGGTATTTGCCATACAGTGAGCACTTAACACGCTCACACTTAATGTGTTTACTACATGGTATGGCTGATGGATGGATGAATGTGCATTTGGCTATCACTGGACTAGGTTGAATAGGTTGCTTGAGACTTTGGTCTTTATCCTCTGGCTTCAAGCAAATTCTGCCTAGACTCCAGCTCCCAGACTCTGGTGGCTCACGCTCCTGACCTTTTGGAGCTGTCAAGGTTATAGCCATTCCCAGTCTTTTTCACCTAAAACAGGAAAGAACAGACTGAAAGAGAGAAATAACAGAGGCTCGTAATCACAGGCTACCAGTCTGAGAAGGGGAGAGCCCGAGACCTTATGTCATTGTCTCTTTCACCTGAACTGCTGCTAGGCGGGAAGTAGACCAGGGGAGTAGCTCAGGCTGACTGGCACCTTTCCAGCTCTCATCCAATCACGACTCTCTCTTCATCACATAGTTATCAGGCTAGAACCAATTATAGAATATCTGGTCCACACTGAAAAGCTGGATACTTCCTTTGTGCCTAATTATGCCTTTCTGGAAGGAAGCTTCCCAGCTTTGGCCATCCCCACATGGGGAATGGCATAAGCACTTCCTTTTCCCCCTCCACATTGCATACAGATAGAGGCTTTATTGAGAAAATTGAGCCAAAAGGTTGGAAATCATTGCAGTAATTATGAAGGGAACTCTCAGGATTTCCATATTCTCTTGAGAACATCTTTATTGATATCTTTCATCCTTACATTACTCTCATTAGCAAACATATCACTCTCTATTCTCCCACCCAGAGAGCAATCCCTTGTAGCAAAGAATAAAACAGAAAAAGAAAGGGGAAAAGCAATTCATTAAAGAAACAATCCAGGACATTCAGATAGTAAATGCTTACTGATTGCCCTTCACCTCTGCAAAGAAAGGAGGGAGATGCATTTTCTCATCTCATCTCCAGGGCCAAGCTTGCTCACTGTAATTGCGTGTGGTTAGATTTTTTTTTATTGTTCTTGACATCATTGTCACTGTGGCTATTCTTTTACTATTTCTATTTACTTTGCTTTGCATCAACTCATATAAATATTCCCATGCATTTGTTTTCTTCATATTTATAATTCTTTACGATGCAATAATATTCCATTACATTCATGTAACATGGTTTGTTCAGCCATTCTTCAATAAAAGGACTTCTAGTCTCAAGGCTACATATTGTGATGAAAAGAGTGCTTGATTTGGAGTCAGAGAACCTGGCTTTGAATCTTGTTCTGCTACTTGCTGTGTCACCTTGGATAAGTCACTTAACTTTTTGAACCTCATCTGTTCTCTTTTAGTCAGTCTCATAGCAAATGGGAGAGCTCTGGGAGGGGGCACTTGGTTTTTCTTTGGAGATCTCTCTTCCACATCCCTTTAGTGGTAAAGCCTAATATTGATAATAAGCTTTTGCAAAATGGACAGCCCATAGCCAAAGCAGTAAAACTATAGGTATTTCACATTGCAAACACTTCAGTCTTAATAAAGTATAGAATGTGAGTTTTAAAACTAGGTTGAATTAGATGGTGTCTAAGGTTCCTTCCAGCTCTAAATCTATGGTGCAATTCTTTGCTACTGTTCCTAATAATATTGTGTGTGTGTGTGTGTGTGTGTGTGTGTCTGTGTCTGTATGTCTGTGTGTATTTATATTATTTTAGGGTTTGCAAAGCACTTTGCGTATGTGATCTCATTTGATCCTCACAACAGTCTTCTGAGATAGGTGTTATTATTTTCCTCCATTTTATATATGAAGAAACTGGGGCTGATAGAGGGTAAGTGACTTCCCCCAGCTTCCTTAGCAAAGTGTCCAAGGTGTATAAGAATTGAACTCAGGATTTTCTGACTCCAAGTTCAAAACTCTTATCTACCGAGCCACCTAATTGCATAAAAATGCAATTTTTATGTAGTTTGTCATACATTGGATTTTAATCTTTGACCTCTTTAGAGTAAATGCCTAGTAGTGGAATTTCTTGGTTTAAAGATAAGGATGTTTTATTCACTCTTTTTAAAGCATAATTCCAAATTACTTTATAGAACGGTTGGACCAATTCATAACTCTACCAATGGTATAGTGTGTGCCAGGCTCCCTTTCAATAAGATTTATGTGTTAGAATCATAGATGGACACCTGGATTGCTTTGGACAGAATAGCACACCAGAAGACAGGTGTCCATATCATCTGTGTGGATGGTGGACCAAATAGAACAATGGGCAGTGAGCAGATCACATGCAAGCAACCTTAGCAGTAGGATTAGTTACCACAAAATCTCTTCCCCTAAATTCATGTGTAGGTTTGGGCATATCAGAAGGCTGAATGGAGGCCAGAGTAAGCCACAGAGTAATTAATTTGTCAAGTCACTAATGGTTATACAAATATTTATCTGTCAAAAGAAAAGGAACAGGAGGGGGTATATACTATACACATAAGAGAGGCTTAATAGATGCTTGTTGACTTGACTTGAATGACCCTGTTCAGTAGGTTGGAACCCCCAGATGGTAAGGCTTTGGGGTATAATTTTGAAATTCCCTGGGGCTTTGAGAGTTTCTATTGGAGTAGAAAGGGCTACTTCAGGGGCAGCTCACAGGAATTTAGCAAGGAGCTGTGCAGCTAGAAAAAACAAAGATTGGGTAGGGAAATTCTGTGGGCAGGAAATAAGGATATTCCTGAAAACAGCCTTATGTCACTACTATACATTTTTGTACATTCTAAGGCCCAGGACGAGTCATGCTTTCCAAAGTTCAGGAGCATTAAGAGAAATAGCTCTGACTTTGGACTAGAAAATGAAGTCACTAGAAAAGTGAACTAGGTAGAATATTACAGAAGGGTTCATTCACCCTGAAAGCAAAATTGTAAATGACCATCAGCACTACTGACATCAGATAGTGACTGCCTATTCTTTTGGTCAAATGTTCTCTTTTTTGGCAAGTGGGAGAGCCCTGGGATGGGGCACTTGGTTTTTCCTTGGAGATCTCTCTCCCACCTCTAATTAGCAGTAAAGTCTAATTCTGATAATAAGCTTTTGCAAAATGGACAGCCCATAGCCAAAGCAGTAAAACTATAGGTATTTCACATTGTAAAACATCTCAATCTTAATAAAATGTAGGGTGTGAGTTTTAAAATACCTACAAGACAATGTGACACTCTTCTGGAGTCTCCACCTTTCAAAAGGAATTAAGAGTTTGACCTACATACTTTTCATTCTTTCTCCTTCTTAAGTTGCTTTGCATACCTAATCTATGATATCACTGTACTTTTGTTGATAGGTGAAGGGGGGTATTGACTGACACTCTGGAAAAGTGAGATTTGCCTATAAGGACTATTTTTTGTCTTCATCACTTTCTACTCTTAAGAGACAGTCATTGAGAGTTGGAATGAACTTTGGAGATAATTTTGTCCAAGCTTCCTTATTTTTCAGATGAGGAAACCAGAAAAGAGAAATCCTTTATCGAGGCACTTGTAACATAAAGGGGTATCATAATTTTGTAGACCCTACATCCAGAAACCTGAGAAATTTACTTTAAAATACATAGAAAGTAAATACAACATGCACCCATACACATGCACACACGTTTCTAATACTGCTTCTGTTTGACCATATACATTTTAAGATAAATACCACTGGATATAATAAAAAAAATAATGATAGAGCTTTAAGGTTTGCAAAGCACTTTAATATGTTACTTCATTTGATGTTCCTCACAGCTCAGCAAAGGAGGTGCTGTAATTATCATCTCCATTTTACGGATAAGGAAAATGAGGTACAGAAAGGTTAAGTGACTTGCCCAGGGTCACGCTGCTTGTAACTATCTGAGGCAAGGATTTAAACTCAGGTATTCCTGACTTCTGGAGAAGGAAATAGCAAATCATTCCAACATATTTGGCAGGAAAACCCCAAATGGGCTCACGAAGAGCTAGACACAACTGAAACAACTGAACAACAACAACAAACTCTTGAATTCAAATATGAAGTAAGAGAAATTTGTCTTTGCGATTCCTAACCCTCCCTTTTCCCCTTTCTGTGATGCTCTCTTCGGTACTCAGCGTCCTTCAGCTTTCTGACTCGCCCTACCGACAAAAGACAGGCTCTGGGTAATTTACACAGGGACCAAAATGCATCCCAACTAGTGTTACCTTTCCCACACTATTTAAACCTCCTTTCCTTCCCAAACCTTGATTATGGTTATGTGTACTCTTAAGGAAATTGAAAGGATCTCAAGAAAGCAGGGAGAGAACATTTTTGGGGGGGGGGGATATTTTTGTTGCCTCTGAAATTATGATCAGTACAAAGTTGATCCTGAAGATAAACTTGCTTTAATAATTTTGTGTTGACTGCTAAGGGAGATGGTGCTGTCAAAAAGATGCTGTATCCTAATGGTCCCTTGATCCTTTTGGAAAGTGAAAAGAAGGTTGGCCTTATTGTGGCAGCTGAAGACTCTGAAGAGGGAGCTGCCGGGGGCTAAGGAGTGTGTCATTGTTTAACGAGATTCTTCCCACTAAAATTCCAAGTCCTAGAGTCTTCTCTGACTGATCATTGATATGCACAGCCAGTCAGCCCTCTCTTCTTGTTTGTTCCCTAACTCCTTCTTCTCTCCCCAGTCATTGCTGAGTTTCCAATATGCTTCCCCTGTCCCCATGACTCAACTACTTTTCTTTGACCTTATCAAACTCTTATTCATCTTCTAAGAGCCCAGCTCAAATGTCGCTCTTTCCACGAAGCCATCCCTGATATGTCCAAGTGGAAATGATCTTCCCCTCTTCTGAACTCCTCTGGCACTTTGGATCTATCTTATGCCTGTAATTATAGTTATATATATGTCTCATGTTTTCTACCAGATTGTAAACTCCTTATCACATTTATGACCTCCATAATGCCTTTTGCCTAGGAAAAAATGTATATGGAAAGAAAGAATGAATGAATGTTAAGGGTAAATAGAGATGCATTGGCTTAAAGGAATTAATGAAGTTATTTGTAGAAAATAGCAACTCACTTTTTCTGGGGGCTGGATAACTAAAGTTGGGATTAGAGGATGAGTAAGAGAATTAGGAAAAACTTGGTCTTGGGGTGGGGTTGGTACAACTATACCTATAGTTATAAATATCCAGGGATAATTATGCAAAGATTGCACAGCACCTAGTAATCAAGAAATTGAGAGGATTAAGAAAGACTGAAAGTATTATTGCAGTGATTGAGGTGATTAGGTCTTGCCTGAAAAGGTTTCATGGAGAACATAAGTCTTGAACAAAGATCAGAAGTATTAATATGTTCTAAGAAAGAATTATGTGTCTCCCCAGTGTTCCAAGGAGGGAGTGATATGATTGACATTATTCTTTATTTAGGTGATCCTCACCAATGTGTGTCAGTCATATAGAATAATTCATTTAACATGATATTTTTCAAAACAACCACTTACCAATGCATCTAAATTTGTGTTTTGTATTATTAAATTAAGAAAACCAACTTTCAAGACATTTTGTCCTCTTTTCTATTACTAATACATAGTAATTAGTAAATTTTATAATCATGTCACTAAAATTCTCCAATGAGAAACTATTTTTTTCTCTTGCTTTTGAGTTTGGTTTAGTAAGGACTCAGATACAAGTCTATTTTCAACATTTCATTCCTATGTTCCCCCACTTTTAAATCTCCTAATGTTTTATATAGAATAAAAATATAATAGTACTCATATTGACCATTAGCCCACCTACCATACCACTCTCACCTTCTGTTTAGATCTTTAGAGTTTTCCATATTCCCTCTTAACTCAGTAGCTTTTTTCCAAAGCCTGTGTATTTTCCAGACTTTACCTGTGACCTTCTCATTTCTACTATTGGCTGTCCTCCAGGACCCAGACTCCAGTAAGTGCAATAAGGGACAGGGTAATGAAAGCGCTAATTAATCACTATTAGTAAAAGGTTAATCTCTTCCAAAAATACAGTGTAGCTGCAATTCAAATAAGGGTCAACTTAATGAAATAATTGTTGTACTGCTATGTGGAAAATGTAAATTCAATTTTTAGTCTTAATATTTTACTTTGTAGATCAATAGAACTTATAACTGTAGTTCTCCAAGTGCCTACAGGGAATGATTGTCTCATGTTTTCCCATAGTCACAGATGTTTCTGATTAAGCAAAGTCACTGCCTTTTTTAGTAGAGAAATATTGATTAGGTGAACTGGAATTTTTATTTGGAGGTAAGGTGGATGATTCAGAAGGGTTCTTTGAGGATGTTTACATCTGTTGAGACAATATCAAGGCACAACATTGTATAGAACTAGTTATGAAATAGTAGTCATACCTAAAAAAGAAATGATTTGAGTTTAGATGGGGAAAGTTCAAGACTTTTCATTTTCCATTAAAATTTTTTTTTTCTTTTGCTACTGAAGTTTGCCCCTTAGAATGTGCTCTTTGGCTCATTGAAGCCATAAGGAACATGTGATGATTCCAAATGCTAGTCCTTAAACTGATGGCTCAGAAATAACTGGTGAAAATTTGTATGTAGATAGGAATATACAAAATAAATCCATGTTAATTTATGGGGAGATACTAGCAACTGGAGGATCGGGGAGGGCACCATGTGGAATAGAAGGAAGGTCTTGAATGGAATCTTGAAGGAAATTAGGCATTCTGAGAGGCGGAGGTGAGGAAGAGAATGCATTCTAGTCATGGGAAACAGATAGGGAAAAGGCATGGAAGTAGAAGATGGAGAGCTACATATGAGGATAAGTAAGAAGGCCAGTTTAGCTAGACCATAGTATGGGTCAAGGCTGGAAAAGTTGGTCAGAACGAAGTTGCGAAGGCCTTTAAGTGCCAAAAGAGGAATTTAGATTTGATCCTAGAAGTAATAGAGAGATACTGGAGTTTATTCAGTTAGAGAGAGATATAGTTCACATGCACTTTTGAAGTCACTCTAGCAGGGTGGGAATGGGTTGGGTGGGAAAATAATGAGTTCTGTTTTGGACATGTTGAATTTCAGATGTTTGGGGGACATGTAGTTTGAAATGTCAAGTGGTCAGTTGGTGATTGGAGACTGGGGCTCAGAAGAGAGCCATGAGTTCCTGGGGAAACTGGGCTTCTGATTGGTAAGCATTCATCTTGTCTTTTAGTCACCCACACCCTTCATACCACTTCCTAACCTCCTAGATGTCATGATACTTTCTAGAATTTTCCAAAGGAATGAGGTCCAGCTCGTTGGCCTGGAGTTTGCAGTCTCTGTCTTTCTCACTGTCTCTGTCTCCGTCTCTTTCTTTCCTTAGATATTGGGACATTTGACCTTTCCTAATCTTGTGGTAGCTCTCTATGATCTTTTCTATGGTCCTTGAAATGTCAATGGCCATGGCTGGCAATCACACCTACTTGTTCTTTCAGCACCCTAGGATGTAGCTCATCTGGGCCATGTGACTTGAATTCATCAAGCACCTTAGGTGTTCTCAACTCCCTATTAGTCATTTTTGTTCAGTCCTTTCCAGTGCAAGGATCGTTCTCCTTTGGGGAAAAGACAGAAATGCAGCAAACTGAGCAAATCTGCCTTCTCCCTGTCGTCAGTTGCTTTTGTCCCATCTACCACAAGCAAAGGTCCTTTGACTCTCCTTTCTCTTTCAATATAATTTTTCAAAAGCTGTTTTAATTGTCTTTAGTTTCCTTTGCCAACCTCAGCTCATTCTGAGCTTTAGCAATCCTGACACTGTTTATACAAGTCTGTGCCATGTTTTTATATTCATTCTCTGACACTTGGCCTCTCTTCTATCTTCTGTATTTTTCTTTTTAAAATCTATATTTGTTGTTGAGTGTCCTGTATAGCCACATCAGTCTCTTCAGACCAATTCCATTTTTCCTCATAATTCTTGAACATCTCCCATCCCTCCGGAACTGCCTTCCCCCACAATAGAGTCAGAGCTGATAAACATTATTAAGCACCTACTATGTGCCAGGCACTGTGCTACATCCTAGGGATACAAAGAAAAGTATGACAGACCCCATCCTCAACGAGCCCACAATACAGCACATAGAAATATATTTCTACAACTTTTCACTCCATGGCATCCTACCTGTATTTCCTCTGAAACCAGTGAAATCTGCTTTTCTTTAATCTAGGGTGTATGTCAGACTAGTTTTTCTATTTTCTATCCTAAATTCTTGGATGAAGTGGTCAGTTCCTTCTAAAGTTCCCATCTTTTTCACCTCAGCAACTGATCCGTGCCTGTTAGTGAGAATCTGATAATGAATAGAATATTTCCTTGTTGGTTCCTCCACCTTTTGAAAGATGAATTTATCACTAAGGCAAGTCAAAAAGTTATTAGGTGCTCTGTTCTTAACAGAAACAGTGGTACAGAAGATGGCTAGATAATTGAAGTCTCTCATGACTAGTTTATCTGTTTCTGTGCCAAGCTTCTGATACATTTCCTAAATCATCTATTTCTTCTTTGTCCCAAATCACCTGTTTCTCCCTACTTTGTCTTTTATCCAAATGCTCTCTTTATGTGTCCCCTTTCTGGTTCCTTCTTTCTATACAATGCTACCCCAAGTATATCGTACTTACCCTATTCCTCTTGAATAAAGCTTACCAATCGAGAGCTATAATATTCCAGTCAGTACTTATATCCCACCAAGTGTCAGGTTGTTGTGAGGATAAAATGAGATAACATTTATAAAGAGCTTTAGAAACTTTAAGGTGCTTCAGAAATGCAAGTTATTCCCTGTGAAGCGGTGGACCACACACAGGGCCCAGAGCCCTCAGGGAGAGATGACTTCAAGCGCTCACACTCTCCAGCCTACTCTTGGTTCTTGAAAAGCCCCTTGCCAGGCCTTGCTGGGGCGCTCCGAGGCTCAGGATAAGTCAGTCCTCTGTGCTAAGTAGGAGATGCTGCTGCACTCATTGCAAGGAAGATTCCTAGGTATGGGAACAAAACAAGGAGAGGTAGGCTCAAAATCTTACTCATTCTTCTGAGTTCCCCTTAAACTCTGCCTTCACTTTAGACTCCCCACCACTTTAGAACTCTAGTGAAGTCCTGCCTCTTTTAACTCCTAAAGCGCTCATTCTCAGTACCATTTATTTTACCATTTAACTTTATTATTCCTGGCACAGTTATTTCAATTAATCAATCAATAAACATTGATTAATCAGTTGATATGTACCAGGTACTGTGTTAACTGAGGCCTCCCTGACTCCAGGCACAACATTTTATCCCCTGTGCCACCTAGCCACTCAAAACCACAGTTCTCAAATCCACGTCAATTTGTTTACCTTTATTAGTCAACCAGAAGATACATTTAGTTCAAAGTAAAATTTTAATGAAATAGCAAAGTTATAAAGATGCAATAGAACGTTATCCACAATCAACATGGGGTACATTCTCTCACAAATACATATCTCATCACCTGGTAGAGTGATACATTAGGTCTGCGTGATGGAGGCCATACGTAGGTAGTATGAAGGGCAGAAAAATAAAGAGTAAATATGGGCAGAATACACATGTGGAGGGACAATGGATGCCTCTGACCTATAGGTCTGCTGCTGTCTCATGGTTATGTCACTGCTTCTGCTGGATTGGCTTTCCCCGATCTCTTTGTAGTAGGTTGTTTTAGATGATTTATGCTCCTTTGGACATGCCAGCTCTGTTGAGTGCTATCCCACTCGAAGCCTTTTCTCTGCTGGATAGATCTCAGGAAGTAGAGGCAGATCATTACCAGGACCATACTGAAGATCTCTCCAGCTTGGTCAATCCTACTAGGGTTTGTGGTCCAGCGACATAGCCTTCAAAAATATGGGGTCCATATTCATGCCGCAATGAGTTGTTGTTGTTTTTTCCCAGAAGAATGTAAGAATGTTTAGATGAAATACAGTCACCATCTTCAAGGAGCTGATAGTCTTGGTACTCACCTCCATCTGATATAGGGGTGCAGGATAGGTAATGGGGTTTTAATGGATGTGCTAGACTTGGTGGAGATAGTTTTCAGAGGAGGGAAGAGGTGATTAATCTTCTCCATTTTTCAGCATCTTTACCAAATGCTTTCCAAGTAGAGGATTATATGGTAATACACAACTTTTACAGCCCAATAGGGAACTACACCCACCTAAGGGGAACTTTATTTGTACTCCAGGAAGGAAGGGAAAAGAAACTCCAACAACTTCCACAGGCCAGTGTGTTACCCTTTTGTTATGTATATTGTCTAATCTTGAGCCCACTTTGCCCAGGACTCTCTATATTTTTGGGAGAGTATGTCCCAGACATTTTGGGAGAACATATTTGTATTTTAATCTTTGCTATACTTTCTTAGTGAATATTTTCATTTGTAAAACCTAACTGATGTTCATTGGTGATTTAACATTGGGGATAAATCAATTGGTTAAATGATAGTGGAGAACACACCAAATGGGGCTCATGGTAAGAGACACAAAACTCTTAGTGTTACTCCTAAGGGGAGAAATAGTAGCTTCTCTCTGGAGAATTGGTCCAAGTGTGAGTTTGGAGATTGAACCTGGAGCTTGTGATACATTCCTAAATGAGATTCCAGTTGATCCATAAAGTTTACCAAAGAAAGTTCATTTTTCATTTACCTGTTCTTGGAGATGGAGGTTGTTTAGACTGCTAAGCTTGTTTTCTATTTTAATTAAGAGCAAATTTTGTGAAGTACCATTTTCATGTCAAAGGAGGCCACAGGTTTTCTAAGGTTGTTACTCTAGAAAAGATGTGCTTGGACATTTTAGCATTTAAATAAATAAAGCTCTTTTCAGCTGCTTATAAAGAGAAGTATGCTTCTATCATTGGAATGAATACAGAACAGATCAAGGAGACATTGTATTTTTACTCTTTTCTTGAAAAGAATACTTAGTCTAAAATGATTGTATAAACAAAATAAATGTCTCAGGTGCAAATGATCTCTATAATGAAATCCTGGGGAGGGGGGGAGAAGAAACATCAATAGTGATTTAATGTGCAGTATTTGGTGCTTATGTGCTTACCTTTACATTTTCAAAACCACACATGCTGATTTAGCTGCGCTCCCATTCATTTCAGTGGGAGTTCTGAAACTTAAATTCCTGCACAGAGCTTTGAAAATATATAGGTCTGAATGAAGTTAATGAAAAACTTTTTTTTTTTGAATCGTTAGTGAAGTAATTTGACTTTCACCATGGATTTCCTCGAATGCACCTGCTTTCTTAGGATAAGGACAATCTTTACATTTAGCACATGAAAACCATTTTAGAGGTCATATTCTTAAAAATAACAAGGATGAAGGGGGGAAAGTTATGAAAAAGAAAAATGTCTTTCCTAAACCAAAAGGGACATGTAGCTTTGAAGAACAGAAAACTTAAGAGGAATCAGATGAATAAAGCAAAAGAAACCAGGAGCTTTTGTACAGGTGAGAAGCTAAATGATTCTCTGATCAGTGATAGAGGCATGCTAAGGTGAATTTTAATTATGACTAAATTGTGGTATTACTCTTTCATACCCTGAACATCTGTTCCCTTCAGAAATGATGATTTATGCAGGCTATCAGAGCAGACAGCTTGCTACAGCTTATGTCACGGTTAGTGGGAAACTGGGGGTAACATTTCAGAATACCAGCATCTAAATGGAGACTGGCCAGTGGAGATGATGAAGCTGAGGGGGGAAGGGAAGTATAACGGATCCATTTTTAATTTGGAAGCCAAATATTGACTTGACTTAAACATTTTTTTTTCTTTTAGACCATCTGTTGTTAATAAAGAAAGTAACTTGGACAGTGAATGGCCTGATGTTGCCTACTGAAAGAGGAAAAACCAAGTCTCTGTTTTGTAATAGAATGAAGAAACATACCAAGAAGGTTTCAGCATCAATTTGGGCTTTTCAGAATGGCAAGTGTGTGAGATAACAATGGCTGGGTGTGAGATAACAATGGGTCAGGATGCACAGACAGAGGTAATATTAACTAAATACAGCGTTTCTTAGAGAGTGAACTTGGTTTCCAATTTTCTATAGTTCTTTCGTCATTAGATGTAGAAAAAAAACATTTTCTATAAACTGGTGAGCGCTCATATTGTTAAAAAAAATTTCAGCTGCCCAGAAGAACATGCAGTGTTATACTTAGTCAAATATATTAACTTAGAAAAATTATAATGACCCCCCAATCAAATCATTAAATTAAAATATTTATTCAGTTATAAATTACCTTTATGGGGAAAAAAGGGGAAATAGAATAAATTAATCTTTTATCTTATGTAATAATAAATCATATTTTAAGAAATTAGTATTTGTAAAGCACTTTGCACACCTTAACATGCTATATAAATTCTAGTTATTGTTAAAACTAATAAGTATAATTTGAGCTAGGGTGATCTTTTGCTTTTATTGGCACAGCATCTTGAAATACATATATACGTACATATATTTGTGTATGTGAGTATGTATGTGTATATATATATATATATGTATATATATTCCAAGTACTGTAAACTACAAAAAAATCCCAATTATTTTGTTATATTGAGATTTCATTGTTTTGACTACTGTACAAAACAAGAAGATTGTCCAAGGCTGGATGTGGTCTTATTTAGTGGGTGAAGAGGTAAGAGGTAAGGGGTTGGCAACTTAGAGGTTGACCTGCTACTGGGTACATACATTTCTCAAGAAGTCATCCCTGGCTTTTATATACTCATTATCTGAAGAATTTCTCAAGTTCATGACTCTTCTGCATTCTTAGAATTTTCATCAGAATAAATCAGCAAGGGATGCCTTTTCTGAAGAGTTTGAAAAATTGTTCAGATGAACATATGTCTGGGATTGTTCAAATGTGGTCTGGCCTAGACAGGGGAGGAACAAGGGAGTTGATAACCTCTTGAATCCACCTAAATTCATTCGTTGTGATTTTCTGCCTTCGGGGTAAATTTGGGTATAATAGTCACCCCTACGTGATATTTTCTTAGATGAGATGTTAAATATACGTAAAAATATGATTGTTACTATGCTTTCTGAAAGTATTTTATTTAAAACTAGTCCATAAAAATAATCTTATCTGTATGACTGACAGCTGTAAGATTTGTTTGGAATTTAATGAATCTGAACAATTGATAGAAATTTACAAAGCTAAATGATTCTGGAATTTTAAAAATTGGTTAGGCTAGGAGTCAGCAAACTCCAAGGCTCACAGACTAAATTATACCTGCTTGTTTTTGTGTGGCCCACAAGCTAAGGATGGTTTTTACATTTTAAAATGTAGTTTGCTGACCACTGTATTTAATGAATATATATTTGTTCACTCCATACTACTTTAGAATTTGTGGCAAGGTAATATATGAAATGGTAATCCTTGGATACTGAGAGGAGGCTATGAAAATGAAGGGACAAATTGGAAATTATTTTGAAAAGGAATTTTGAGATGGTAACAGGACTATTTGATTATCATAGGAAAATCCATATAGATGTGAATTACTTGCTGAAACAGTACTATAAATATAAAGGAATCAGGACCAGGAAGATATGCAGATTTCCCCCCTTTTACTCAGGTGAACATTAGCAAGGTCAGACACTTCAATGCTGCTGCTAATTATTTAAAAATAATCTTTAATGAGTGGCCAGATCTATAAACACAGATTATCTCAGTGAGATTTAGAGACAATTATTTAGATACAATGGTCAGCTAAATATGACAGTAAAAACAATAATTTTTCTGTACCTCAGAAATGACTTAAGGAGGGAGGTAATTTTTGAGCTAGTAGGTTCAACTGTCCAGGAAGGACAGTTCATTTATTTATTTTGGGATCTTAATGTAGATAGAGAAGGAAGTGTGGAATAGTGAGCTGAATGACCCAATTTGGAGTCAAGCAGACCCGTGTTCAAATTCTCTCTCTGACATTTACTAAAATGTGACCATGGGCAAGTAACTTAGCCTCTCTGTGCCTCAAAAGACTCTAAAACTTAACTTCTAAATTGAATAATGGTGACTTGTGCTGCTAAAGGAAATCATACATGATAAAATCCATAGATAAATTTGAAATAGAAGCCAGAAGTTAGACTTCTTAATTGACTGCAAGGATACAAAAAGGAGAGCTAACCCATTAAAGCTGAAAGAAGGTGGTCTTGGGATGATTTTATGTAGTCCCAGTGAATGCAAGCAGCTGCTTATTCTAAGATGGGCCTATTCTATTGTTCAATAACTCCAGAAATGTACAATGGATTAAATAGCTTTAGATGGAGTTGCAAAGGATAGATCTGCAATGAATAATTAGACGCTAACTCTATATCTGTAATTCTTTGAGGCTTATTTGGTTGAAAATCATGTGGTCACTGTTTTATGAAACTCTGTCTCACAGAGAGTTCCATAGCATCAGTCAGGGACAGGCTACTGGACTGGATGGACCAGGGGTGGGGAACCTGCGGACTGGAGGCCACATGTGGCCTCTAGGTCCTCAAGTGCAGCTCTTTGACTGTGGCCCTCTAGGTCCATCAAAGGGCCATAGTTGAGGCCCTAGAGGGCCACATGTGGCCTCGAGGCTGCAGGTTCCCCACCCCTGGCATGGACCATTGGCATTCTGTGTGTGTGTGTGTGTGTGTGTGTGTGTGTGTGTGTGTGTGTGTGT
>NW_020954600.1:16332036-16422708 GCF_900497805.2 Vombatus ursinus
TGTGTGTGTGTGTGTGTGTGTGTGTGTGTGTGTGTGTGTGTGTGTGTGTCTTAGAGTCAGCTATGTGGCAAAATTTCCCAGAGTCAGGTAGACTTGGGTTCAAATTTGACCTTAGACACTTACTAGCTGTGTGATCCTGTTTGCCTCAGTTTCCTCATTTGTAAAATGAGTAATAGCACCTACTTCACGAGATTGTTTTGAGGATCCAATGAGATAATATTTGTAAAGCACTTTGCAAACCTTGAAGAGTCATATAAATGCTAGTGATTATTACTGTGTTCTTCATTACCATAGTAGTTTTGATTGCTTTAAGGACAGAGGAATGAGGAAAAGACAGATTAGGGGTAAAATATAGAGGAAAGTGAAACATGAAAGGAGAACAATGGTAAATTCAGTTGGCAACAACAGGAAATAACATTGTTAAGGTTTCAATTTTTGATTGCCAGTCTAATTAGCCCTTGGTCTTAAGACATCTTACCTTTAATGTTTCAGTCTATAATTTTATTCTACTCTTATCTCTTCCTTCTTCCCTTTTCTCTCTTCCTTCCCCCTATTCTATTTACCCCGTCTCCATTTTTAGCAGGTAATTTATCATGAAAACACTGAGAGGAATAGGTATTATGTGGGAAAATTGCTACTTCTGGAGGGAACCTAAGACCACAACCAGCAGCATTTCTCTCCAGGAGCCTTTAGAGCCTTGGCCAGAGCAAAGATTCTAAGCCTTTGTTAACATCACTGTAAATAGACACCATTTTACTTTCCACAAATAATCATCCAGCCCTCTTTAGATCTGCTCTAACTAAGCCTTCAGAATACCTCGTAATTCTTCTCACTGCCAAAATAGCCTGTTTGTTATGGGAAAAATAATAAAGAGAGGTAAAGAATTATCTATTTCAGTTGTAAAATTTGGGGCAGGTGAAATATGTGCTTGTAAATGAAATAAATGTATTTCACTAGTTAGAAAAGTGGGGCAATGCCTTTAGAAAGAAACAAAATTCCTCCCCACCACAAAGACTTCAAGTATTTTCTCCCCTATTTGACAGTAAAGAATTTACTTAAAATGAGAAATACAAAAAAGGATCAGAGATCAAAAAGAGACTTTAGAAGCTGATAACTCCTTTCCCTCTCCTTCTCAGTAGAACTATCCCAGGTAGACTGGTTACTTTACTAAGTGATTAGGATAGCTCAAAGACTATTGGTGGAATGTCCAAGACCAGAATGATGATAATCTTCCTTTCCTTTGCCATGGTTAGACCATATAGATCAGTAGCTACATAGAAAAATAGATGACTAGATAGATGATAGAAGGTATATATGTATATATAGGTATATATAGGTATATATATATATAGATAGATAGATAGATAGGTAGGTAGATGGATAGATAGATGGGTGGATGGATGGATGGATAGATAGATAGAAAGGTGGATGGATGGATGGATGGATGGAGAGATAGATAAGTGGATAGATGGATGGATAGATGAATGGATAGATAGATAGATAGATGGATAGATAGAAAGAACATTTATTAAAAATTTACTATGTGCCAGGCACCTTGCTAAGTGTTGAGAATACAAATACAAATACTATCCCTCAAGGAGCCTACACTGGTTGAAGGCAACACATATAAGGAAATTGGAAAGGGATGAAGCTGATGTACCATATGGGAATAAGGTGGAAAAGTCCAGAGAGTTAGAATATGAGCAGAAGAAGAAGTGAGAATGAATGACCTGGATACTTCCTCAAAGGGTGGTTTCAGAAAAGTACTCACCAGTTGGGGGAGGGAGGTATGGGGAGGTAGAAGAATCTCCAGGGTGAGCCAGCTTCTGGGAGTGGAGGTGGAAAAGTCTGGACAGTAAGGAGCTGACTAGAGAGAGAAAAGAGTGTAGATGGCCTATAGATGGCACTTCCTTAAAGGGTGGTTGCAGGAAGGAGCTTACCAACAGAAAGGGTAGAGGGGCAGAGGCATCGCTTCTAGAATATTGTGTTCAATTCTGGGACCAATTCATCATGCATCTGCAATATCTATTCATGATTTCTTATAATGGACCAGATTTGTGGTTTATCCATCTAACTGAATTACATTAACTTTTGCTGTGTGACTCATCATTAAAATGAACTCTTTTAAATGAATATGTATCTCATTTTGGAGCCTTTGAAATATTCCAAGTGTGTAAATGTCTGCCAGATCTATAGGATCAATTCTCAGCCTCCTCCCTGAGCTTTCTTCATGTATTATCAGTTGCTTATTGGACTTTATAAACTTGATATCCCAGAGGTATCTTAAATTTATTGTGGGTAAAACTAAACTCATAATTTCCTCTTTCAGATTTCTCTGTTTCTGTAGAAGGCTCAACCATCCTTCCATAGTCTCAGGTTTTTACACAACATTATCCTAGACTCCTCACTTTTCATGCCCAATTAGTTGCCAGACCTTGCTGTTTCGACCTTTACAACATCTCTTGCATCCGACCTCTTGGCCCCACTCAAACAGCTCCCACCATAGTTCAGTCCCTCATTGCCTGTTCTCACCTAGATGATTGCAAAGGCTTAATTAGTTTCCCAGCCTCAAGCCTCTCCACATTCTAGTCCACCCAACACACTGATGAAAAAGTAATTTTCCATAAGCATAGATTTGACTGTGTGACCTCTCTATTGCACCAATTCCAGGGGATTACTGTTGCCACCAGGATAAGATAAACCAATCAGCAATCTGGGCTCAACTTATCTTTCCAGCCTCATTGTAAATTACTCCACCTCCTGTGCTCTGCAGTCCAGCCCAACTGCCTTTTTCTCTGTTCCTCATACCTGATACCCCAACTCCTACCAGCGCGCATTTGCACTGGCCACCTCCTATGTTTGGGATGTGTTCCCCCCTTACCAACACATCAGAGAGTTCCTTTCTTCCCTTAAAATATAGCTGAGGTACCATCTTATACAGGAAGATTTTCCTGATTCCCTCAACTGCTAGTGGTCTACCTCCCAAGTTATGTTGTACTGAACTATTTTGCATATATTTATATTTATTAACTATTTATGCTGTATGCTTTTTTAATGTGGACTTGTCCCCTCATTAGAATGTAATCATGAATTATTTTATTCCTTGCACTTTTATTCACAGCCCCTCACTCAGTTGCCTGGCATGTGCTATGTACTTACTAAATATTTCTTAATTAGTTCAATATGTTATGTAATAGAATTGCGGTGTAACTACTTATTCTTGTAAAAATGTTATTGATTTTGAAAAAAAAAACTATTCAGCTTAAAATGTCCAGGGCATAATAACAAGAGGAATTTGATAAGCTGTTTTGTTTTTTTTTTAAAGCAACTGAGGTGCTGAACCGTGGTTCAGTGATAGCTGCCATTTGTCAATTTGAAAAGAGACCAGAAATTAATGAATAAATGAACTTGAAGAAAATTGTCATTTAGGAAAGAGGGAATTTAAAATGGTACTATGATCCTATCTGGAATTACGATGGTACATTCATAGAATCATTAGATGATTACCAGCTAGTGATACTCCATTATTTGGGGGGAAAGTCTTGGAGACTTTTAAGGGATGTGAAAAAAAAAACACCTGGAAAAACAAAATTTAATTAAGGATAATGAACATGGATTCCAACAGGACAAGTCATGGATAATTAGTTTGCTGGAAATCCTTGAGGGAAATTCATTGGCTGTAACTTATATCTTTTTAAAAATTTAGTAAATATTAACAGATAAGTAAAAAAAAAATGGATCAAGTGACAAGCATTTATTAAGTATCTATTATGTGCCAAGCTTGTGTCAGGCACAGAGGGTATAAAGACAAAAGCTATGGTGCCTGCCCTCAAGGAGCTTTCATTTTATTGAAATAAACATGGACATATATAGGGAAATGCAAGATACACACAAAATAAATACAAAGTAATTTCTTTGAGGTCATGGACTATCTTTTGCCTCTTTATGTATACCCAGCACTTACCACAATGCCTGACACATACTAGGTACTTAATAAATGCTTATTGAATTGTAAGGAGGTATTAGTGGTTGTGAGGATCAGAAAAGATTTCCCTCAGGAGTTGGCACTTAGGATGAGCTTTGAAGGAATTGAGGGAGTCAAGGAAGTGAAAACTAGATATAGAGAGTGACAAGATGAAGATGCCTCCAAGGGTTTGAATCTGGGTAACTGGAAGGATGCATTGCCCTTGACCAAAATACAGATGTTAAGGGTAGGGGTGGGTTTTTGGGAAAAGATAATGAGATCTGTTTGGGACATGTGAAGTTTGAGATGTCTATGGGACATTCAATTGGAAATGCCAATAAGCTATAGACAGTGACATTGCTTAACATCGACTTTCAACTTCTAGATTCTCTGGGAGAAAGTTATGGCAAAAAACAGGAAAATGGAGAAAGATTTAAATCAAATAACCATGAGAAGAAAATCAAATGGGTAACAAAGAGATTTGGACTAATAAAGTAGATCACAGGTTGAAATTGAGGAGGAGATATTTGGCAAAATTTGGAAGAAATTGAGGAACATTTGAATAACTTTTTTTTTTAAAGAACAACTTCTGGGTTGTAAGGGAAGCAGGATGGAGGACGGTTAAGGAGTATATAATAGGATGAAATAAGATTAAAGATAATCAGGGAGGATTAGGGAATAAAGCTGAAGAGGAAGACTCTAGAAAGATAAGAAGAAACCAGGTGACAAAACAAGGTAAAGAGAGTAAGGTAAGGTAAACCAAAGGGTTAAGCAAATTGAGAGAATGAATTGGTGGGTGGGAAAATTAGTGAAATAGACAGGAGCTTGGCACAGGACAGAAGGGACATTGGTGTGGCTGTGACTGTGGAATAATTGAGACAAAAAAAAAAGGAATTTGAGTGAGGTCATTAAATTATTAAGAAATGCTAAATGACTTACACAAATTTTTAGCCAAATTCTTGGGGTTGAGTATCGCAAGATATCCACAGATATCCATCCATCCAAGAAACACGGCTGGAAGTCTCACCCATTATAGAGAATAGGGGAAATTGTGCAGTGACTTGTATCATTTAATGCAAGTATTTAATGTTTCTATTTCTGTCTCAAATGAGTAACTAATACTTGGGTTCCAAGTGTAGGTTACCTTCCTCCTGATAGAAAAGGTGAATGCCTTTGAAGACTGCCTTTCCATGCTCCAGAAAGAATGAAGGGCTTCTAAACCTCAATGGGAAAAATAAGGGGGTGAATCTGAAGTGGCGGAGAGGAGCTTTTACCTTTATGAAGAGGGTGGAGCATGGAAGAGTTTTGCAGAGAGGATAAAGGGAAAGAAAAGGACAACTGTATAGTTAGAACAAAGAAACGCGTTTGAGTCTTTTCTTCAAGAGGAGGGAGCTTGATTCTCTGAAGAGGAAGAAGTTGCTTGTCCTGCCAAGAGTGAGATAATGGAGTCACAGAAATTCCCCCTCAAGGGGAAGGGAAAAAGAGAAGAATATTTGTAGGCAGTGGTTCCCTGCTCAACGGTAGAAGGCAGCTACTTGTCAAGCTAACAACAAAGTCTCTTGTCTTCTTAGGGCATATATACAAGACATATTAAAGAGTCCTTTCCAAAGGTTATCAAAATAGAAGACAATTACCCAAACATTTACTTTCTCACCTCTACAAAATCTTCATGAAAATGTTCTACACCAGAGGGGGTCAAACTCAGGCCAAAAAATGTTGTACTGGAATCAGATTAAAATGTGATTGGGAAATGTTTAACAAAATAAATAAATACAACATAAGTAATGTGAATTTGTTGTTTTCTAAGTCAATATGCTGTCCACTTGTATTGATTTCTGTTTGAGTTTGATGCCACTATTCTACATACATATCTAAAACATCCTTGATAAAAACATAAGAACAGGGAGACTTTCACAAAGAGTGTTGTTTGATGTCACATACATCTTTACAATCTCACAGTTGACTGAAAGGTATGGAGAATTCAAGGTTCCACTTTACTTGTTGATTGTTGATTATAAATACTAAAAATATAAATGCTTTTAAAAAAGCATTTGATTCAGTAGAGCAAAATGTAAGATGTAAAGGCATCTCTCATATGTGTGTATGCAAAATTCACACAAGATTCCTTGACAGATCCAGAACTGGAGCCTCAAGCCCACATATGAACCTCTAGGTCCTCAAGTGCGCCTCTCAGTTCAGTTAAAGGGCCGCACTTGAGAACCTAGAGGGCCACATGTGACCTTGAGGCTGCAAGTTCCCCACCCCATAGAGATAACTTTGATAACCATCTGATTTTTAAATTTTAAATGGGGGTAAATATACATTCACCAAAGGCCTTTGGGATCACCATGAAAAACCTTTAGTGCAAAATCAGAGCATTAGAGTGGTTCTCTGTGGGTGATGAGGTCTTTTAGATGCTACTGTGTGGGGATGCGATTTGTGATCATTGCATCAAAGCCCAGAATATTGCAGAGCCTTTTAAGTGAAATGAGACCCATAATCACTCAAAAGCCTAATTACTTGCATGAGAAAAACCAAGTGGATGAAAAATGCCTGTTATCTGCAACTTTGATAATCAATTAAATGGATACCCCATAGAAGTGGCCCTAATGTGTGTCTGGGGCAGATACTGAAGATGGATGATTGACTGGACTCAAAATTAAATAGTGGGAAAAAAGCAAATGGATTTGCTTGTACAGTACATTTTACAATCAAAGTGCCTCTCCCAAATAAAAACAATTTTTTTGAAGCTGTATGCTTCTGGTAATGTTATATGATAGTGACTTACCTAAGAATCAGGATCGTGTGTCTCAAGGGGAAATGGAGAGTCAGTCATATGGTAGACAAAGATCAGTTGTAGTATATTTCTAAAGACAAAATATGCCCAAGATGCAACATGAAAGGTTTCAAAGGGATGTATAATTGAAAGAAAAGTTGAGCCTATTGAGTCCTGAAAGGAATGGGATAGTAAATAAGCCAGCCTGCATGTTGTAGTGGTACCCACTTAATATAAAGGAATGTAAAGACTGATCCCTCACCAGCACCATGCCTTCTAAATAACAGGACTGAGGAAACAGGACAACAGTCTTATAGGGTAAGACAGTGATCATTACCATTGAAGGGAGTATTTATATTAAGGAGATCAAAAACCCATTGAAATATTTCCATTGAAATGGAATCCATTAAGTATTTCCTAATACAATGTGTTTTTAAAGTAGAATAATTGTTGTTCAGTCATTTTTTTTTTATCTGTGTCTTGACCCCATTTAGGGTTTTCTTGGCAAAGATAGTGGAACGGTTTGCCATTTCCTTCTCCATTTTGTTTTACAGATGACGGAACTGAGGCAAGCAGGGTGAAATGACTGGCTCAAGGTCACACAGCTAGTAAGTGTCTAAGGCCAGATTTGTACTCAGGTTTTCCTGACTTCAAGCCTGGCATTTTATCCACTGCACCTCCAATCTGCCCTTAAAGTAGAGTGCCATTCAAAGATAAAAGCAAGTATTGTCGGTTTAGAATCCTGCCTTATCACAGCTATATACATATTTAAGTGTATTTGAGGGGCAGTTAGGTGGTCTAGTGAATAGAACATTGCACTTGGAGTCAGGAAGACTTGAGTTCAAATATAGCCTGTTACTTTTTGGCTGTGTGAGTGTGATCCTGGGCAAGTTACTTAACCTCTACCTCAGTTTCTTCGTCTGTAATATGGGGATGATAATAGCACCTACTCTCAGGGTTATTATGAGGAACAAATGAGAAGATATTTGTGCTTTGCCAACCTTAGAGCACTATATTAGTGACTTATTATTTTGTGTGGATGTGTGTGTGTGTGTGTGTATGTATGTAAGTATAGAACCACTGAATTGAAAACATTATGAGTGTATGAAAGAGACAGAGAAGAAAGGGAGAATATACTCAGTAATTTTTGATTAACTGGTAAAGCGTGACATTGAATAAGATGTAATTTCTGATTCTCAGTTTCCTTATCTGTTTTCTAAGTCAAACCACATATTAACATTATATTAAATTGTGTTTTTATTTATTTTGTTAAATATTTCCCAATTGGGTTTTAATTTGGGGCCCTCACGAGTGTTGTGGGTTCCAGGCGAGCAGCACGTGAGCAGTGAGCCTTATGTCTGATACCCGTGGACTGGAGGGTCTTTTAAGTTCCTCCCTGCTCTACCACTACAAGCTTATGTACATCACTGATTCAATAGACACGTTAGTCTTCTTGACCACAAGAAATTAACTAAAGGTGGATTTGTCAAAGAGAAATAGTTTTAAGAGTCGTATTAACCAGTGCTCTCATGAAGGTTAATTTTTTTTCAGACTGATGGAGACAGTCTTCACTGGAGATTTTTAGCACATTAAGGTTGTGATTGTTTAACCTGAAAGGATAAGATATGTACTTTCATTGCTTGGTTCACAAGATTCGTCACAGTATCATCATCTTGGTCTGGAAGGAAACTTAGAAGACATCTAATCCAATCCTAGGGGTTAGGTGATTTGTGCAGGGTCACATAGATCATGTGTAGCAGAGCCAAGATTGGACTCAAGGTTCTCAGCCCCTCCCCAACCTCTGTTTAAAGAGGGCTACAGGTCAGCCATTTTGTTATTTCCCACCTGGATGCATTCATTTGGACCAGGCTTCATCATGCCCGACACTGGGTATTCCCTTCCTTTTTGGCTCCCATTTGAAGATTGTTTTTCCCCATTAGATTGTGAGCTGTTGTTGTTGTTCTGTTTGCCCTTCACTCTCAAAGACTTCCATGACATCAGGGAGATGATGACATGACTTGCAATCGACTTTGATTTGAGGGAGGGAGGGTTGTACAAGGTCACCAGCCTCACTTTCTCCTCCAGAGCCATCTGGGTCCAGTGGCCAGATATTCATCAGGATGACTGGAGATGGCCCAGCAGAGACTGTCTTTTTCCATAGTTGTATTCCCAGCACTAAGCATAGTACCTGGCACATAGTAGGTGCTTAATAAATATTTATTGACTGACTCTGACCTTAAATTTAGAATTGTTTTTTGCTGCACCTTATCCCAGAGTTATGGTTCCAGCTTGTATTGACCCTTTACTGAGGACAGTTAAATGAAAGAACTATGAGTTTAAGGACAGATATAGCTATATAGCAATCTATTAATTTGTTGTTCTTTATTAATATTGATTAGGATCTATAGCTCCAGAGAACACTGGACCACACCCATACTAATCCTGTTTTGCTGTTCAGTCATTTCAGTCAACTCTTTGTGACCCCATTTTGGGGTTTTCTTGGCAAAGATACTGGAGTGGTTTGCTGTTTTCTTCTCTAGCTTATTTTACAGATGAGGAAACTGAGGCAAATAGGGTTAAATAACTTGCCCAGGGTCACACAGCTAGTAAATGTCTAAGGCCAGATTTGAACTTAGATCCTCCTGACTCCAGGGTGGCACTCTAACCACTCCACCACCTAGCTATCCAACTAATCCTATTACCTCCCCTTGAAGTTGATTTTTGAATAAATCCTAGACATCATCTTGTTTATTATATGTCTCATATCTCATTAAAGGCACATAAATGGCCCAAGTAACAACCATCCTACCCCAACCCTTATATAACACACACCCACACATGCCTAATTATTTGAGTTTTCTGGTTGGACAGTTTTGATAGACATAACCCAGTTAGTAGACATTATAGTCAGAGAATTTTAGACCTGGAAGGAATCTTTAGAGACCATCCACCCTAATATCTTCATTTTACAGCTGAAGAAACTGAGGCTCAGAAAAGTTTAATGATTTGCCCAAGGTCACAAGCCAGAGCATAGTACTCTCTAAAATCTACCTCTTCTGGTCTCTTTATTAATCATAACATTTTATCATATGTTTGCTAAAGTACTGTGTGAGTTATTAACAATTAAAATTCCGTTAATCATTCAACAGCAAAATGCCTTTATGATCAGAGTCATAAAGGTTTTAAATATTTAGTAAACTTGGCCATTTAAACATAGTCAAACAGAATAATTAATTGTGGATTACATAGTATTCAATAGAGTAATTGTTGCAACAGAGCCGTCATCTTTTCAACTAAATTTTAATAATAGAAAGCTAGATAGCACTTAGATTTCAAATCCGTGAGACAAAGCTTATTAAAAAATACCCCATGTTTATTGAAACAGTAACATTTCTTTTATACTGAGTCCAAACAAACAAAAAGCTTAGATCATTAGATGTGTGTGTGTGTGTGTGTGTGTGTGTGTGTGTGTGTGTGTGTGTATTAGGACAGAAGGAGGTAGCATTCTATATGTCACTTTTGTGAAAATAATACCTCAAATGAGTAAGTAGACCAATGTCTGGGATTTCTTCAGAAAAATAACTTCCAATGTAGGTAGCAGGATTGATATGGATATGGTACTGTCTTCTCTAGAGCTATAGATGCTACTTCATATGAATAAATTATGCTCCTAAGAAATTAGAGAACATTCTAAATGAGTACAGATTAAATTATATTCATTATAATTTAAAGTTAGGTGTATTTTATCAAATTCTAAATCTTTGACAATTTATAATCCATTTATGGCATTTAACTAATTCTCACTGAATCACAATATTCGATTAATTAGAATATCTCATTTCTTCCTTTGATGTGGATAAAGTGAAGTTAGTGTACAATGAAATACTATTCTTAAAAATTAACCACACTTGAAAAATTATTTTTCTAATTCCATGATTTTACAGTTCTAAAAGAAACTTTAATATTAATCTTGATCCAACTCTTTTTGATTTTATCATTGAGGAAACTGAGGCACAGATGGGTTACTTAACATGGCCAAAGACACCAACTAATTAGTGGCAAATAAGTGCTGATGCCTCCTAAGTCTAAGGACAGTACCTTGCCCCACACCACATTGCCTCTAATGTATATTTAGCAATCCCTCAGGGCCCACTCTCTAGATTCCTACTTATATCCTAAGACTGAGCCCCAGAGGATAGGTGACTACTTCTCCCTTCAAGGTTCTATCATTGGATAACTGTGGGGAGTTGTGGGTATCTATTACTATCAATCATGAGCCCCTATCCAGTGTGCTCATTAATATCAATCAACCAGTTGATAGCAATTAACTTTTTCAAAAGGGTATTTATTGAGAATATATAGCAATAGTTATAAAGTAATCCTCTCAATGCAAGGTATGCATTCATTCCTTGTACACACACACACATACACATACATACACACACACACACACACACACTCCTTAGGGAAAGTGTGCTCTAACTTCAAGAATGAAGGTAGTGAAGCACAAGTATGAGCTGAAGAGTCCCTCTTCTTGCCGTGGAAGACCTATTCTCCATTTTTAGAGTCCTCACCAAATTCACCTGGGACATGGCATGACTAGTAGTAGCCAGATCAGTTTTTCAGTTGGGTCAGTTCCTTTTTGAACGTGGTAAATATTTTTTGTTTGGCCATTGCTAATTTTTTACATAATGAATATAATCTCTACTTTCTCAATAAATCTAATATTTAATTCAGCTCAGCAATTCAACAAGAGTTTATTAAGTGGCTAATAAGTGCCAGGTACCGTGGGGCAACAAGGTTGTGCAGTGTATAGAGCGTTGGACTTGTAGTCAGGAAGACTCATTGTCGTGAGTTCAAATCCAGATTACTAGCTGTGTGACCTTGGGCAAATCACTTAATCCTGTTTGCCTCAGTTTCCTCATCTGTAAAATAAGATGGAGAAGGAAATAGCAAACCACTCAAGCATCTTTGTCAAGAAAACACCAAATGGAGTCACAAAGAGTCAGACACAACTGGAAAACAATTGAACAACAGCAACAAACTGTTATAGTCCCTGGAGATACAAAAACAAAACAGTCTTTGTCCTCAAGAATATTACATTCTCCTGGGAGCTATAACATACACATCCCTCTGTCCTCGTGGGTTCTTCCTGTGATTGGTCAATATTGCAGGGTGCTATCATTTTAAGGAAAGGCCCAGGGTAGCCATGTTCTCTTCTTCATTCCTCTGCAGGATATACTTCTAACTCTGCCCACGTCTTTCTCTACTATTCCCCTTCTTCCCACCCTTCCTCACCAGGTCCTTCATCCTCTCCTCACCTTCTTTCTTTTTGTATGCTTCTTCCTCCACTAGAATATAAAGTCTTTGAGTTCCATCACTGTTATTTATTTTTTTGGGGGGGTTGTATTTGTATTCTCAGCACTCGGCCCAGTGCCTGGCACATTGTAAGTGCTTAATAAATGCTGATTGGCTTGTTGTTTGGAATATCCATAATATGTTCTCTGCCCTTGAGATAAGGACCTAGTAAAAAATAAAGCCTCCATCCCTCTCCAATACAAGCCATTATGTTAAATGTGTCCAAAGTGGTTAAAAAAAAAACCAACTAAATATTCTAAGAAGTTTACACTTTCTCTAGCAGTATTCCATTAGTTGTCTGGGGAAAATGAACCAATAAAGAAAAACACTAAGAACTGGCAGTTTCTGACACATAGTAAACATTTAATAAATACCTTCTATCTACCTGCATATCTGCCTACCTCCCTGCTCCTTATTTCATGCTTAGTATTACTGTGGCTATTATGATTAAAAAAAAAATCTAAAAACTTGTTTTATTTGAGGCAGAATTTGCTACAAATATACAGGATATAACTGGAACATAATTTTGCCAATACCCTATGCAAATCTACTTGCTACTTTCCTTGGGTTCTTAATTATAATGCAGTGTACATAGTGAAACTAGTGAATTTTTTGTGAATATTTCAAAAATTTTTGGACTCAATTGAAAACTGTGTGAAATCTTTTCCTAAATGCTTCTCCTTAGGATCCAGATTTTCTAATGTGATAAATAGTTTTAAGATTCAATACCCAACACTTGTAGCTTCATCCTAAACTGTAAGAAATAAACCAAAGGTGAATTTATAAAGGCAAGTACTGAGATAATATTATAACAAGTATAGTCAAGGGTAGGTTAGGAACAATGGGACTAATCAGTAGTCATAATCCTGCAACCTGCATGAGTGATTAAAATTTTTTTTTTGAGATTTAAATTATAGGTACAAGTAGAGATTTGATTTCAGTATGTTTGACAAAATATTGCAGAAAAAATTCATGATATTAATTTTTTTCCTCAAAGGAAATGTATTTAATGAAGGTTGAGCATAATTAAGTTCAGGGAGAAAAAGGGCACTTCTATTTCATTGCTCCTCCTTTTGAAGAATCAATTACACCATCAATTACACATACAGCAACTCTTTTCTCAGATCTTTGAAATTTTGGTTGTATTATGTCGAATTGAGTAGGCCAACTCTTTTTTCTTTAAATTAGAGGTGGCTACTTGTGCAGTCGATAGTTTGGACCTGGAGTCAGAAAGATCAGAGTTAAAATTCTGCCTTGAAATTGTTTAACCTTTGTTTGCCTTATCTGGAAAATGGGGATGATAATAGCACCTACCTTCTTGTTATGAGGATAAAATGAGATAATATTTGCAAAGCACTTTGCAAATCTTTACAAAGCACTCTACCAATGTAATTTATTTATTATTATATTAATGTTGTTTGGTACATTATTTGGGAAGATTAAATAATGAAAATTTTCTTATTACCAGTAATTGGGAAAAGACCCATGAAGATGAAGGTGACAGTAGTCAGTCAGTAAACAGGCAATTGTTAAATGCTTTCTATGTGCTAGGCACCATATTAACCCCATGGTTCAAAAAGGGCAAAAAACAAATAAAAGCCCACCACAGCTTCTACAGTCAAAGAGTATCCACTATGCCATGCTACCTTTCTTTCATTATAAAAATCTCCTCTCCTCTCCTCTTTTCTCCCCTCTCTTCTCTTTTCCTCTCCTCCCTTCTCCTCCCCTCCCTACTCCTCTCCTCCCTCTTCTCTTCTCCTCTCCTCTCTTCCCCTCTCTTCTATTCCATTTTATTCCTATTAGGTAATTGTTAGACATGTCATATACTTTTCTAAAATTCTGTTTAGGTCCTTAAGTTATTTCTTGTTTATCTCTTTCTGTCCGAGGCAGGATTTGAACCCAAGTTCTGCCTGATTTCAAGTGCAGTGCTCTACTAAATTGGGCTGCCTCCCTTACATCAGTTAGGTTGTATGCTTTAATAAAATATATGAAATGTCCATCTAGTATTGCTAAATTAAGATAGAAGTAAGTACTGGATTACTAATGTTTGAGAGAGTAGAGCACTGCAAATCCTTCACAACTGGGTTTTTGTGTGGGACTACTTTGGACTACCACTTCATCTGCACTCGGGCGAGTCAGGATCACAGAATTTCCAGCCCCCATCCTTGGTCAGGAATGTCCTCTACAGCATAGTAAGTCATCACCCAATCTTTGCTTAAACACTGCCAGTGACTGGGGAAGCAGATACCTGCTGGAGCAACAATATGTTTTAAGAGAGCTCTGATTGCTAGAAAGTTTTTCCTTAGATTGAACTCAATCTGCTTAAAATGCCTTTTAGCCATTGCTCCTGTGGGGCCAAGGAGAATTAGGTCTGATATACCGTCCGAATGAAGGCCCTTCAGATGCTTGGAGGCCACTATCTTGTCTTCCTAGTAGAAATAACAAATTCTTTCAAGTGGTCATTGTAGAGCACAATTTTGGGTCTGTCCACCATCTTGGTTGTTCTCCTCTTGAAGTGTCCCAATTCATCAATGTCCTTAAAAGGTGAGACCTAGAACTGAATACAATATTCTAGATATATTCTTACCAGGTTAAGTTTTCCTTCTTTTCTCTACATACCATGATTCTCATTGCCCCCTAAAAACTCTTTATATATTTTTTTGATTGTGATGTTTTGTTGTTACTTCATTTTGAGTTTATAGTCTATGAACACCTATAGAGGTGAAAGATTTTAAGCAGCATTAGGTGTAAGGGTGAGATTTAGTCTGTTATAAAGTTAGTTGGGGATATGGTTATCCTGGACACTACCATTCAATGCCAACTTCCTGACTTGGAAGACTTAAAGGCAGATTACTTCCTTTTATTGTAATTCTTAATACTTACTGAGTTACCACTAGAATACATTGATACTGCTATTATGGATTCTTCTTTTTATTATGTGTTAGATTCAATAAGATATCTTATTTAATTGATAAGTGAATTATTTATAAAAATAATGTGTATCAATCTAAGTCTGTTTCAGTTTTTATATTTGTCAGTAATGCAATAAAAAATAAAATACATTTTCATTTGAGTAACTCCTTCCACTCTGTACCCACTATTCCATTTTTCAGTGACATTCATATACTTGATATCTATTGAACTTTTAAAAATCGAGTCAAATGGTTAAGTGTGTCCTATTAGTGTGATATTACGAAGTCATTTAGTGCATTTTGAATAGAGTTTATGTTTCTCAAATGTATGTTCTAGAAGCCAGCATTGTTGTGTAGATTTTTCTTGCTTATTTGGGTATTTCTGATTTTTTTCCCCATGAAAAGTTTGATTAATGTTTCCTCTAAACTTAGCCGTATTTTATTGCTATTTTTAAAAATCTGTAATTGCATTAAAAAAGTCTCCATAGATTTATTTTAAATACTTAATTTTCTACGTGAAATGGCTTAAATAATTCTTCAATGAGTATACAAGCATCATGACAATTAAAAATCATTAGATCATAGGTTTAGCACTTGGGAGGGACCTTAAACATTATCTAATTCTTTTTTTATTAGTGTAAACTGAGGTCCAGAGAGGTTGTGATTTTACCAGTCGGTTAGACCTTCTCTCTTCCATCAGACAGATTAATGGGAAACAAAACAACAAACAACCCCCTCCTCCAGAACAAAAAGCAAACCCATTGGTCTTGAGATCACAAGACTTGAATTAAAGTGAGGATGCTAAAATTTACATTGCCCAACCTACAGGGTTTTTGTGAAGAAATATTAAAGAATTATGTAAATGTGGCATTATTGTAATTGTTTCATTACTGGTCAAATGTAAAACTATGTAAAATCTTATGTCTCTGAAAACATTATATTGAGAAACTTGCCTAGTCTCAGTCACTCCATTTCTAATTTCCTCCAGGTAAGTTTTAACACAGTCACTTATCCAAATAGAAATCTAAGATTTCATGACAGTTGGAGGTTCATGGATGCCAGAGGCATTTGGATTTTTGCCTTATGCCTCACCTCTTCCCAGAAGTGTGCTATTATCACATTTTAATGCATGCCTTGCCATGCGTTATTGCTTACTTCTGAAAGTTTGTTGTAGCTGAAATTAGCCAGTATGGCTGTTATCACACGGACTCTGAAAATTCCCTGGACTTATGAGTTAAATAAATTAATCCTAATGGGGAAAGTTCCAGACTAGCTATAGCAACTCAGTCATTTTAAGTAGTTGGTTTTCTAGAGTGGTTCTTTGTAGATAACTACAATAGTTTTGTTTTATTTTGTTTTGTTTTCTTAGAGGGAGGCTCTCTCTCTCTCTCTGGAAAGCAGCCTGAGTAAGGTTTGTCCTTCCTAATTGCTTCAACCTTTTCTTTTTTTTTTTTAATGGGGGCGGGTGGGTAGATGGATAGGGAGGGAGAGGGATTGGGGGCAGTGTGTGGTGGGCTTATTTGCATTTTAACTGAAAAATTTTGTATTTTCATCTATGGAGGGAGTTCCCACACTAGGAGTCCACATGCTGGCAAAAGTGTGGATCCTTCCAGTATTTAAGGAATAGAAACAAGTAGTAAAATACAGATGACCTATAATAACAGCATTTCTTTTACATCCTCCAAAAGGCCCAATGCAGTGGTAGACACTCAATAAATACTTGCTAAATTAAATGGAACTGAGTTGAAAATGTATCACCTGTCAACTCCCATTTGATTAGGAGTGTTCATTGACTGAATGGAAATCCAATACCTACTTAAATTAATATTTCTCTACATGCTAATTAATCAGAATTTATTATGTGGCAGAATTGAGGAGAGGTGTAGCTACAGCATCTGACTCATATATTATGCCTGGTACAAAATGTGGAAAAAGCTGTTATCGTCTTTTTATTTTGTATTTTTTATCTTATTTAATATTTTATTTTTCACAATTACCTGTTAAAACAATTTTAAGATTCTTTTTTAAAAAAAATTTGAATTCCAAATTCTCTCCCTCCCTCCTTTCCACCCTCCCCCATTAAGAAGGCAAGCAAATTGACATATGTTATACATGTGGAGTCATACAAAACACATTTCCATGTAAGTCATTCTGTGAAAGAAAACAGACAAAAACCTCAAGAAAAATAAAGAAAAGTAAAGAAGAAGTGTCTTTGATCTGCATTCAGGCTCTACTAGTTCTTTCATCTTTCATCACAAATCCTACAGAATTATCTTGGATCATTATGTTGCTGAGAATAGCTAAGCTCTTTGTAGTAGATCATCATACAATATTGCTGTTATTGTGTCCTGGTTCTGCTCATTTCATTTCACTTTGCATCAGTTCATGTAAGTCTTTCCAGGTTTTTCCGAGAACATCCTGCTCATCATTTCTTAAAGCATAATAGTATTCTATCACAATTGTATACAACAGCTTTATCAGCCATTCCCCAATTAATGGACATCCCCTCAATTTCCAGTTTTTTGCCACCACTAAAAGAGCTGCTATAAGTATTTTTGTACACATAAGTCCTTTTTTCATTTTGTTTTTTGATCTCTTTTGGATACAGATCTAGTAGTGGTATTGCTTGGTCAAAGGGTATGCCTGGTTTTATAGGCCTTTGGGGATAGTTCCAAATTTCTCTCCAGAATGGTTGGATTGGTATACAACTTCACCAATAGTACATTAGTGTTTTAATTTTCCCACACCCCCTCCAACATTTATCTTTTCCTTTTCTGTCATATTAGCCAATCTGAGAAGTGTAACGTAGTAGTTCAGAATTGTTTTAATTTGCATTTCTCTCATCGATAGTGATTTAGAGCATTTTTTTTCGTATTTCTATGAATTGCTTTGATTACTTTGGAAAAAAAAACTACCCGTTCATATCCTTTGACCATTTATCAATTGAGGAATGGCTCTTATTTCTATAAATTTGACTCAGCTTTCTATGTTTGAGAAATGAAGTCTTTATCAAAGAAATTCAATGTAAAATTTTTTTCATGGTAATGATAACCGTGTATTTCCCTCAATCCTATTTTCCTCGTTTATCCTACTCTCTCTCTCTCTCTGTCTGTATCTGTCTGTTTGTCTGTCTCTCTCCTTTTACCCTGTCCTCCCTCAAACTGCCCTCCTTTCTGTCAGCTCCCCCCTTCTTTTATCCCCTTCCCTTCCTACTTTCCTGTACAGTAAGAGAGATGTCTACGCCCAGCTGTGTGTGTACGTCATCCCCTCTTTGAGCCAATTCCCATAATGGTGAGGATCATGTGCTCCCCTTCCTGCCCCCCCCCCCCCCGTTTCCCGCCGCTGCAGAATCTCTTTCAGGCCTCTTATATGTCAAATAATTTGTCCCATTCCACCTCTCCCTTTTTCCTCCTCCCAATGCACTCTTCTCTTCCATCTCAATTTTATTTCTTAGATAATCATAATATCACATTCAACTCATACCTCTGCTTTCTATCTATGTGTACTCCTTCTAACTGTCCTGATAACGAGAAGTTTTTAGGAGTTATTACCACCATTTTTCCCATGTCGAAATATAAACAGTTTGACTTTATTGAATCCTTTATGATTTCTCTTTCCTGTTTACCTTTTCATGTTTTTGTTTGTTTGTTTGTTTGCATCTTGTATTTGAAAGTGAGATTTTCTATTCAGCTGTGGTGTTTTCATCAGGAATGCTTGAAAATCTTCAATTTCATTGAATATTCATTTTCCCCCTTAAAGGATTATACTCAGTTTTGCTGGGTAGGTATTTTTTGCGTGTAATCCTAGTTCTTTTGCTCTCTGGAACAGCAAATTCAAGCCCTCTCATCTTTTAATGTAGAAGCTGCTAAATCTCGTGTTATTCTGACTGTGGTTCTATGATATTTGAATTGTCTCTTTTTCACTGCTTGCAGTATTTTCTCCTTGACCTGGGACGTCTGGAATTTGGTTATGATATTCCTGGGAGTTTTCATTTTGGG
This sequence comes from Vombatus ursinus, assembly GCF_900497805.2. Classification (NCBI taxonomy): domain Eukaryota; kingdom Metazoa; phylum Chordata; class Mammalia; order Diprotodontia; family Vombatidae; genus Vombatus; species Vombatus ursinus. The sequence continues at coordinate 16,351,045 of NW_020954600.1, forward strand.
ATCTCTTTGAGGAAATGATTGGTAGATTCTTTCAATTTCTGTTTTACCCTCAGTTCTAGAATATCGGGGCAATTTTCCTTGATAATTTCTTTCTTTCTTTTTTGTTAGAAGATTTCCAAAATGTTTAATCAAGGAAGATGAGTAAGCAGAAACAATGCAATAATTTTTATTATAATACAAAGGACCCACACATTTTTTTCCACAATAGATGATAGGATAGAGCCTAACACATTTAAAGGCACCCAGTTAATAACTTAAGAAGCAAATGCCGGTGCCAGTAATAGAATATCACAATAATAACAGTTCTTAAGCAGTAGAAATGCCCCGGGGTCATTATAAAACAAATGTGGTTCATATTAATCTTGAGATGTGGACAAATATAAAGCATGATTTTTTAAAATTAATTTATTTTGATTTATCAACAATCACTTCCATAAGCTTTGGAGTTTTAAATTTTTCTCCCCCTACCTTCCCACCTCCCTCCCCCAAATGGCATGCAATCTGATATAGGCTATAGATATGCATTCCTATTAATCATATTTTCACATTAGTGATGTTTAAGTAAGAATTAGAACCAGTAGGAGGAGCCACCAGAAAGGGGAAACAAAACACAACAGAAGAAAAAAAAATAGCAAATAGTATGCTTCGATCTGCATTCAAACTCCGCAGTCCTTTCTTTGGATGTGGATAGCATTTTCCATCATGAGGCCTTTGGAGATGTCTTAGATCCTTGTATTGCTGAGAAGGGTTAAGTCTATCAATATTAGTCATCACACAACGTGGCTGTTACTGTGTACAATGTTCTCCTGGTTCTGCTCACTTCACTCAGCATCAGACTACACAGGTCTTTCCAGGTTTTTCTGAAGTATGCCTACTCATCATTTCTTATAGCACAATAGTATTCCATTACATTCATACACCACACTTGTTCAGCCATTCGCCAATTGATGGGCATCCTCTCAACTTCCAATTCTTTGCCACCACAAAAAGAGCTGCTATAAATATTTTTGTACATGTGGGTCCTTTTCCCGTTTGCATGATCTTTGTGGAATACAACCCTAGAAGTGTAATGCATGATTTTCATTAGCAGTTAAATGACATCACCGAGGCCATACAGAATGTAGCTGACATTCATTTATAGTGTCTAATGGCTTGCAAAGTTGTAAGGGAAATACTTAGGCATAGGTACACCTAAAAGGATATGCACAGCCTGCTACATATATTACCAATGGTTCTTTTCCCCTTCCTCATACTATTCTGAGTACCTCTTTGACTACATGCCCAGTTTTCAGATGAGGAAACTAAGGCTCCTAGAAGCTAAGTAAGTGTTGCAGGTGGGATTCAAATCCAAGTCTTTCTGACTCCAGGTCCGGTACTCTATCCGCTATCCGTAGCCCACTTGTACTTTTTCCATGGTTTCTCCACTGCAGCTAGTTGCATAAATATTTGTGTGGGACTTGGAGCCAGGAAGACTTGATTTTAAATCTTGCCATGGACACTTATTAGCTATGTGACTCTGGGCTGATCACTTGTGTCTCGGTTTCCCTATCTGTAAAAAGGAGATCATAACAGCACCCGCCTCAGGTATGTTGGAGAATCAAATGAGTTAGTATATGTAAAATGCTTTGCAAACCCTGAATCACTAGTTAAGTGCTAGCTCTCACTATTTATTTTAAGCATTTGAATCATGCTTAGCTTGCCCTCAGCTAAATAAATCCTTTTGTGTTTTCAGGATGAGTCAAGGACAGTCTAACATTTAGATAGATGACATTGGCCTACAGAGTACAATGGGTAGCACAGATTATGGCCATCACTTCAGCTTTATCCAAAATATATTGAAATTAAAAAGGAAGGAGAATTTGCCAGGATTATATCACATGCATTACTCAGCTTCTTAGTGTCTCTCTTTATCTCTAGTCCACTTCCAAGAGTATTACATAATCCATTGATCCTCCTAATGTGGTTAATAGAATGTTTTCCTTGACTAGAAATGTGTGGGTAAGAATTATAGCCTTAGCTTCCCATATCTCACAGTCACTTGGACCCTTTGTTCAAATAAGGGGGTCAATAGTAAGATGGGTGATTTCCATTTCCAAGACAGTATCATATTTACATACCTGATATGAATATTCATTTAACATACAGAGTTGTGAAATAAATATCAAGATGATTTCAAACTAGATACAAAAATAAAAAGCTCATACATCCTGCTCATTTATAAAATTATAAGAAAGATTAATAATATTTTTTTCCTTACAAATAATAGTAGTTCACATTTCTCTAGTGTGCTAAAGTTTTTCAAAGAAAGCACTCTCCTCACAACAGCTCTGTGAGGTATGTAGTGTTATATTATTTTCCCCATTTTACAGATGAGGAAACTGGGAACTCTGAATAAGTGACTTTCCCAGGGTCACATAGCTAGAAACAAGCAGAACCAGAATTTGAACCCATGACTTCTGATTTGAAAACTAGCACTTTGCCCAACACGCTAAGATACCTTTTTAAAGCATCAGTCCTAGAATTCCCTAAGTACTGGAAGCATATGCGTATTATATAAGTGTATGAATAGTAATTATATATGCAATATTAATATATCCATATTAAATAGTTTCATTGGATGCTACATAGGTATGTATGTTTATGTCCTGGGTCCCAATAGATTGTAACTCTTGAGAGTAGAGGCTGCTTTGTTTCTTTTTCTTGTACCACTAGTACCTAGAACAGTTCAGGTTCATAGTAGACACTTGATAAATGCTTATTGAATAAATGTATGAATATTCATATTCTTTGTTGAAAATAATCCTCTTTCTCTTTTTAAAAAATTTTGAGCTAGAAAGATTTCAACATAGCATTACAATATACTATTACTCAAACATTAGGGACAAGAAGCAACTGGGAAATTGTTTTCTCCTTGATAACTTCTTGAAACATGATATCTAGGCTCTTTTTTTTTTATCATGACTTTCAGGTAGTCCAATAATTCTTAAATTATATCTCCTAAATGTATTTTCCAGCTCAGTTGTTTTTCTAATGAGATATTTCACATTTTCTTCCATATTTTTCCATTCTTTTGATTTTGTTTGATTGTTTCTTGGCGCCTCATAAAGTCATTAGTTTCCACTTGCCCATTTCTAACTTTTGAGAAATTATTTTCTTCAGTGAGCTTTTGTACCTCCTTTTCCATTTGTCCAGTTCTGCTATTTAAGGAGTTCTCGTCAGTGAATTTTTGTATATCTTTTTCCATTTGGCCAATTCTGCTTTTCAAGACATTTTTCTCTTCATTGGATTTTTGTGCCTCTTTTACCATTTGGCCTACTCTGTTTTTTTAAGGTGTCATTTTCTTCAGTATTTTTTTTTTGGGGTCTCCTTTACCTAGCTGTTGACTCTTTTTTCATGATTTTCTTGCATCACTCTTATTTCTCTTCCCAATTTTTTCTTCTACCTCCATACTTGATTTTCAAAATCCTTTTTGAACTCTTCCATGGCCTGAGACCAATTCAGTTTCCTTGGAGGCTTTGGATGTAGGAGCTTTGATTTCTGTTATCTTTTTCTGAGTGTGTGTGTTTGATCTTTCTTGTCACCATAGTATCTTTCTATGATCAGAATTTTTTTTTTGTTGTTTGCTCATTTTCTAGCCAATTTCTTGACTTTTAATCATATGCTAAAGTGGGGCTCTGCTTCCCAAGTGGAGGGGGCACTGTCCCAAGTTTCAGGTTTCTTGTGCAGCTGTTTTCAGAGGTAATTCTGGTGACCTGTAAGTTTTTGGTTCTTCCAAGGTGGTATGATCTAGAGAGAGATGTGTTTAATACTCTCCTGTACTGTGTACTGGTTTGTGAGTGACTGCAAGCACACTTTTCAACCCTGGAACTTTGACTAGAGTCCCTGCTCCCCTGTGGCCACAAGCTCTGCTGTGCTAGTGTTCCTCCTTGCACTGAGACTAAGACCCAGGACTGTAACTCAGACCCAGGTATAGGCAATGCAACAGAGTCCTGTCTTCGGTGCCAGCAAAAAGACTCCTGTAAATCTTCTTGTGACCCATTGTCTGATTTCTTTACTGGGCTGAGAGATCTGGAAGACTCCTATTGCCAGTGATTCAGTCACCCTGAGTTTTTGGTTTGCTGAGGCCTGGTCTGCACTGGTGTGTCCTGTGTTAGACCGCACTCCTGTCTCACCTTGGTACAATAGACCTTTCTTGCTGACCTTCTAAATTATCTTAGCCTAGAAAATTGTTTCATTGCATCATTTTGTGGGTTCTGCCACTCTAGAATTTGCTTCGAGTCATTATTTAAAGGTATTTGGGGAAAAGCTCAGGCAAGTCCCTGGCTTTACTGTGCTATCTTGGCTCTGCCTGTGTTACTGTCTTTTTAAAAGTTTGGTGCTTAATTAGTGCTCACACAGTAGTACAGGGGCAGCTAGTTGAGACAGTGGATAGAGTACCATGCCTGAATCAGGAAGACCTGAGTTCAAATCCAACCTCAGACACTTACTAGTTACGTGACTCTGGGGCAAGTTACTTAACTCTGTTTGCCTCAGATTCCTCATCTGTAAAATGAGTGAGAGAAGGAAATGGCAAACTACTTCAGTATTTTTGTCAAGAAAACACCAAATAGGGTCACAAAGAGTCAGACACAATTGAAATGACTACATAACAGTCACAAAACAAATATTAGCACAAATGCTATTGAGCTTTTAAAGTTTTTACTAACTTAGCAGGCTGATACATGTACAAAGATTACCAAGTGGACTTTGAGACTTATTCATACTGTATAGTGATGTATAAATATGAATTGAAAGCTTTTTTTAAGGTGTTGCTTCTGTAATTTATTAAATATTTAAATACATAACTTTGTCTTATAAATATTCTTTACAAAATCTGATCCGTCTGTGGATTTTTTTTAGAGTTTATCCCCCCCTTTTTTTAAAGAGTTTATCCTTTTACATTTCAAGGATAATTTCTACTTCATAAAAAAATAGCTCATGATTTTCTTTAAAACTTTTGGATTATAGTCTTTACCCCCTCTCCTTTTCCTCTGGAGTAAGTCTTTCTAGTTTCAAATCTTTATACACTTATTCCCAATTTCCCATTTTCCTCCATCTCTTCACCCTATATTCTACCATCAATTCCTCCTTTCAAATTTGTAGTGGGGAAAGCACTGTAATGCAGTTGAGTGACAATGGGCATTAGCAGTCTTGGGGGTATTATCTGTCATGAATAAAGAGTTCCTTTCAAAGTTCTATAAGTAATATAGAACTGACCAGTGGTGGGGATGAGAGGGATTTCAGCCTCTGGAAAGCTTTAAGAATGGGAGAAGGAAGGGGCAGCTAGGTGGTGCAGTGGAGAGAGCCTCGGCCCTGGAGTCAGGAGGATCTGATTTCAAATCCAGCCTCAGACACTTGACACTTACTAGCTGTGTGACCCTGGGCAAGTCACTTAACCCCATTGCCTAACTGGAAAAAAAAAAAAAGAATGGGAGGAGTCTCCTCAGCCATACTTCTTTAAATAGTGCTATGGGGATAGTTTATCATGCCTAAGAACAACAGAGAAACAGGAAAACAGAGATCTTAATCACTAGATAACTCAAGACTTTGAGTCCCATCTTTTCAAATACATTTTTCATTAAATATATTTTTAGGGAAATTTCAGAAATATGAGTATGTACAGTTATGCAAAACCTTGATTTAATACCTTTCTTTAGAAGCTCTGATAGCTTTACAAACATTATCTGGTCTATCTTGAATATATCCTTCTGAATTAGGAAAGTGCCAAGTTCTAGATTCATAGTTATTTAAAAAACAAACTAGGACCAGCTTAGTTTCAAGGATTTGTATAGCTATATGACACACTAAAGAAAAGTGAGCTAATTTTTGAAGAAGCCAGGAAAACATTTTGATGTTCACTTAAGCATATAGATGCATGAGGAGTTTTATTTTGTTTATAAGGTTTGTTGATGATACAGATAAACATCTGTTAATACATGTGTAAAAGTTAAGGTATCCCACTTGGCAACAAATGGGTGAGGACTTCCTTATAAGAAACTCAGTTTTAAGGTTGTACATGATCAAAAGACATTTCAGCCAACCATTGCAAGCTATCGTTCTGTGTTGCCACTGAATTTTTTTATTGAGATCTAGGCAGTACATGTTGCAAAATAATAGTACAATAATAAGGCTGCTTAGTGTATATCCCCCTTGATACAGTGAGATTTAGATTTACTTTATAAAGTTTAGTGGAATGGATTCTTTTCAACTCCTCACTTAGGTCACTGGGAAGTTGATTTCAGGCCAATATAATATTAAACCCTCTGTTTCATCACTGAATGCCATTTCTTTCAGGAGCCAAGTCATTTAGGACCACAAAACATTGGGGTATTCAAAGGTACACATGCTGATTCTGGTGAGGGAAAAGGACTCGTACAATCAAGTCTCAGCCTATTTCTACTTTTATAAATCAAGTTACTTAAATAAAGTAATTGTACACGCTGACCTGTTCTACCAGCATACTACTGGGGATGTATGAAAAAAAGATGTGCATGGTGGTGGAAGTAGAAAGAGGCATAAAGCATATTGGAAAACTACCAAATGTCCCCTGCAAATGGACCCTATTCAGAATCAGTAAGCGTATGATGAGTGAAGTGGTTTTGAATATCGCCTTTAGATTCCATGCTGTTACAAGGCCGGCCCTGAACATGGCAACTCTTATTTCCACACACAGTACCTCTTCACTCTCAATTTAACCCCCAAATCTGATGAACCCATTACTCCATACTTGATTTCATGGAACAAGGAGTAGATATAGTTACAAATGATCAATCACAAGCCGTGAACCAAAGCAGCAAGGCATTAACAATTCACACCATTCCGGTCCACTTGCTCAGGCAGAAGATGCGCCAGCATATTTAATGTGCAGAGACTTGGTTCAGTTTAAGGAAAGCCATGACGCCTGCTGCCCATTAGAGACTTAAGGGGGCTTTGGAGGATTTCATACTTAGTAACCCACAGAGTGTCGAAGTGCACCCACATACGAGCAATTAAAATAACCAGGTGTTCAGTAAAGGTCACAGTGCCGAAATTCAATTTTACTCAGGTAAAAACAATATGGCCTATTAAATTTTTCTCCCCCAGTGAAGCCCTATTCTGTTCGATCGCATCGTGCAAATCAGCCTCTCACTCCTCAGTATTACAACACTGTAGACCCCACAGGCATATGCCGTCAATATAATGGGATCACTGAAAAAGCAAAGCAGCTGTGAGAGATTGCTTTAAGTACAGCAGTCGTTGGCTTGTCATTCTGTTCAATGGTGGAAAAATCCAAATTTGGATAGGCATCGGTATTTAAGAAAATGACTGCTAAATCTTCTCTCATAAGTACCTTAGGGACAATAAGATTTGACACATAGCATGTAAACAAAAGTACAGAGCAGCTGTTAGATTAGTTTTGTTTGAGTAAAAATACACTGACATAATTTAAACAACACAGAAAACGGTATGCTCGCCATCATTCATTCTCCCCAGCAGACCACACTTTTGACTAGTGTATGCCAGTTGCTTTGGGGACCCGGTGCCATATAACTGCTCCTCAAAACAGGCTGGAGAATGCATTCAATCACATGCTTACCTTGGCACTAGCTCAAACTCCTTTCAGATCTCTATCCTGGTGTGTGGAATAATCACTTCTCGTTCACTTTTTAAATCAATCTCTTTGACCCTTACCAAAAGGGTCTTAGATGAACTTCCCCTTTACATATCCCAGTTGAATTTAGGATTCTTTTATAAAGTTTTGTAACTTTATAAGTCCTACCTTCTTCAAGAACCCTTTCCCCGTTCTCCCTAATCTTAGTATTTTCCTTCTGAGATTATTGTAAATCTCCAATTCATCCTGAATAAATCTTGTTTGCAGATAGTTGTTTGCATGGTAAATCCCCCTATTGGATTACATACTCCTTGACAAATACCGCTTTTTTTTTCCTCTTTGTTTGTATCCCCAGCTCTTACTTCAGTGCTTGGCATTGTTGCTGTTGTTGAATCGTTTCAGTCCTGTCCTGCTCTTCTTGGCCCATTTGGGGTTTTCTTGGCAAACATACTGGAGTGGTTTGCCATATCCTTCTCCAGCTCATTTTTTACAGATGAGGAAACTGAGGCAAACAGGGTGAATTGACTTGCCCAGGGTCACACAGTTCGTGAGTACTGGAGGCCAAATTTGAACTCATGAAGATGAGTCTTCCTGATTCCAAGCCCAGTGCTCTATCTACTGCACCACCAATAAAAGCCTGTCTTGTTTATTGACTTTTAATGTAATAGTTCTTATTCACATAGTTTTTGTAAAGTTTTATCCTGAAAATAATCATATGAGTTAGGTTGTACAAGTATCATCATTCTCATTTTACAAATGAAGAAACTGAGTTTAAGGAAAGGTAACTTGCCTAGCATCTGTTAGTCTACATATATGTTGTGTCTACTGTGTGCCAAGCATTGTGCTCAGCCCAAGCGATACAAGAAAGTTAAAAGACAGCCCTTGCTCTCCACAAGCTCACGCCTGAGTGGAGTAACCCGTGGAGTCATGAAATGGAGGAGACAACGTGGAAATAACTAGAGTAGAACAAGCAATATATAGGATAAATAGGAAACAGTCAACAGAGGGAAGGCACTAGAATTAAGAAAAATGGGGGAAGGCTTTCCTGTAGGAGGTTATTCACATATAAACTGTATGAATTAAACTCCTTGGCTCCTGAATCAAATACATTTATTTTAGCTAGGCCTTGAAAAGAGGCCGCAAGGTCAGAGTGAAGTGATCTGATCGGGGCTCTGTAGCTGTCTCTCCATGGCATAGCTAGGGCTCCAGCCGAGGTTCCTGGCTTCCAGTCCAGCACCCTTCCCTACCCACTACACTGCCCTAATGTGTTCACTAAATCAACTCCAGTTTGGGAGGTGTCCTGAGTGGCCAGTTTTATTTTGTTTTCATTTGTAAGCAGAAGACCTGTTCATTTCTAGTTCTTTGGAAAATACAATGGAAAGTTCTCCATCTTTTTCTGTTTCTTTACCTCATCGTGGGAATGCAGGGCACAAAGGAGCAGTTTGCATGTAACGTGTCCTTTTGGCGAGAAAGGCTGATTCTCTTTTGGGGATGGTAGAGAGTCTGTTGAGGTCTAAATCTGAACTGGCCTGCCTGCTTCTTTTAATTATCATTAACATGGATTTAAGTTGGTTTCTTCAAACTTCATTTAGGGGTTTCATTTGCCAATATAAAAGCCAGAAAAATCACATAAGGTTATGTCCAGAAGCTTTCAAATGCTGGCCTTTTTCTCACATCTAATACCAAGAAGTTCACGAAAAGCTATGCTGGGGCTCCCATCTATCCCCAGGCTCCAACAGCATTCTGGCTTCCCTTCAGAGAACATTCTGGTTCTGCCGTGGAGAGCTCCCGCTATGGAGCCGAATACATTCAAGCTTCTTATCAGGGACTTAAGAGATTTTAGGCTAAAGTCCTAGAAGAGTGAACAGTTCAATTTCTCATTAGCATTTGAACTCATTGTATTGTGAGCTCTTCAAAAGAAAAGCACTATATAATTCCAAGGTATTAGGTTTATTATTTTAAATATCTGGTTGTATGAAATAAATCATCTGACTAGTACTATTACTGCTGCTGCTACTGTTACCTAGCTAGCCTTTTAAGGTCTGCAAACCCTTCGTAAATATTATCTCATTTTATCCTCACAACAATAAGAGGTGGGTGCTCTTATTATCCCCACTTTACAGATGAGGAAACTGAGGCAGAAGTTAAATGACTCGCCCAGGGTTACACAGCTAATAAATATCCGCAGCCAGATTTGAACTCAGATCTTTCCTAACTCCAGATCCAGCTTCTTTCATTTGTGCCACTTAGCTGCCAAGATGAGATGGAAAGAGTGAGGCAGAAAAAAAGAGACATCTAAAAATAATATTAACAGCCCTTTTAATATGTTAGGGTCAACTCTGGTCCTCAGGTAATTGTTACCACAGACAGTGTAGTGGCAAGAGGTGTCGGAGCCAAATACCTAGGATCAAGTCCAAATTCTAATACTCAGACTAGTCATTTAAATTCTTTTGGACCTCAGTTTCCTCATATGTAAAGCAGGAGTGATAATGTTTGCCCTAACTTTCTCACAAGATTTGTTGTAAAAAATTGCTTTGTGAAATTTTATTAAGTGGTGCATATCTGTGAATTATATTTATTATTTCCCAGTGGTAAGATTGTGTTTTATGCCTGTTTTTTTTTAATCTTCAATCTCACAAATGTTTTGTAAGAAAAACCAGCGTAAGAAGTACTCTACTCACCTGATTTAGAATTTTCATGCACAAATGACTTTCAAGTACTTTGTTGGGGTGGGATGCCACATGTATGTACAGTACACGTTGAAACAGCTCAGGGAAGAAATGATCAAAGCCACTGAAGCTATTGAGTAGATTCATATTCAGTGATCAATTTTGAATTTCTCACCAGGCCCCAGAAAACAATCAAGAATTATATATAATAGATTTCTGCTCCTAAAACTCTTCCAACAGACACTGTCCAGAGTGTTATCTTGAGCATCAGTCTGAAGCAGGCTGCAGATGCATGAGATCCTATTGGTCACGTGATCCATTCAGTCATGGCAGATCAGCATCAAGAATGAACAGGACCTAAACAACTGGGTTGGCTTTGCAGTTTGGCACATGTTGACCATCTGAGCCACTCTTCCAGTCTCTTCTTAGTAGAAAGAATGATGCCTGTTCAGTATCCACATAATTTCCCACCTTCCCCATAGACTTCTTGGAGGCTTCTAGTTCAAATTGATCCAGCTGGGGATATGAGATTCGACAGAGCTGAAGGCTTGCACTTCTAGAGCATCAGCCAATACAAAACAAACAAAAAAACCCCAAAGCATTCATAGAATGCCCCCTGTACAGACACTATGGAGGAGTAGGGATAGAAAATTGTGGTTCTTACAATGTTGTTGGTTTTTTTTTTGGACTATGACAAAACTATGTGAAGAAAATATTACACTTCCCTTGCTAATAGCTTAGATTTAGATCATACTTTATGTTATTGAAGTAATTTCTTTATAATAATCCTGTGGGATCCATTGCATAAGCAAAATGAATGCTCATTTTACAGTTGAGGAGACAGCCTCACAGAGGTTAAGAGCCTTGCTCACACATGTAGTTAAATGCAGAAACCTAAACTTCTGATTCCCAATCCAGGCCATATCAGTGTTGTACAAGTATGTGCAAACATGCCCCAGGAATGTCTGTGGGTAATGGACTTGGCCAACTTCCTGAAGGAGGTGATTTTTTTTTTTTAAACAGAGATTTGAAAGCCGGAAGACATACACAGTTCATTCTCTGTTGGAGTTCACATTTCTCCTTTTCTTGATGATATACTATAGTATCTGAAAGGATAACTTTAGTTTATGTCTTTTCCAAGGCTAGAAGGAAAGAGGTTGCACGGTATAAAAAAAAGATACTAGACTTCAATTCAAGAGAGATAGGGGTGCAAATCCTGCTTCTTGACCCTTACTAGCTGTGTGACCCTGGGCAAGTCACTTAACCCTGTTTGACTTAGTTTCTTCATCTGTAAAATGACCTGGAGAAGGAAATGGCAAACCACTCCAGTATCTTTGCAAAAAAAAAACAAACAAACCCCAACGGGGTCACAAAGAGTGCGACATGACTGCAAATGAATGAACAACAACAAAGTCAGTTAGCCTCCTCCCTGAGACTTCGTCTCTTCGTCTCTAAAAAATGGAGATAATAACAGCACCTGACTCATAAGGTTGTGAGGAACATCAAATAAATAATATTTGTGTTAAGTACTTCACAAACTTTAAAGCTCTAAATAAATGGCAGCTGCTGACCTTCCTAATTATCGACGGTGCTAAGTGATCATTACTCACTGGTGGTGCCCTTCCTCATGGCACAATTTGGGATTGTTCTTCCATAGTAACATAAAATTTTCCTTTGAAGAGAGACAAATCTATATGAAAGGAAGAAGTCCCTCGCTAAGAAGACGTAAGAACTCTTCTGAGTCTGGTTAAAAACAATAACAGTAACAACTCCCAACAGTTTGCACCGGGTACAAATTAATACACATTTTAGCTAATTAATATGGTTGTGAGGGCTGAAACATGTAGGACCAGTTGGGGGTGACAAGTGGCAATTTAAAAATAAGGATAGGTCTTGGGCCACAGGTTCCTACTATTTCATAAACAATTCTATCCATTACTTAATTTCTTTTGTGGGACCTAACATACTTAGCTGATTTTAATTTGCCTTCTCTGCCTGTAGACACATCATTTTTTCCCCCTTCTATTTTCTATACCTTGCTAGTTAGTAGATTCATTGTTGGTCCTTGGAGGGTGCTTTGTCTAGCTTTCCGTGAGGATCATCAAGTTCCTAGTTTGCAGCATCCGTAAAGAAAGATCCTGCTTAATCCCAGTTCAGAGGCTAACCTTTATTAGTGTTCTCTTGGTTATAATGAGCACCCTGCATCCAACAGAGCGATTCTGAAATACTGAGCAGATTATTCAGCAAGTTCAGAGAATGTTCTGAAGTCTCCTATAAAAATCTGTTTATGAATGCTGCCTTCTTTGTTCTGCTCTAAGTTGTTTCCATAGTATTTCCATTGACAGAAATAATTTGGGACTTGGGGGCTGTTTAAAAATAGATATATTCCAGTTTGAGTTCCATTATCCCTCCAAGGATGGTTATAGTTCCCGTATTTGTTATCTGTAATCTATTTTGCTTAAATTGCCAAGTAGAGACCCTGAAAAGTTTTTTTAAAAATTTTTTTGGGGGGTGGTGGTGGTGATAGAAGTGCCTTACAGCAAATGCTTTGTCTGACTCTGAATCTATTGGACTCATACAAATAATTTGAAATTTTACTCTATTACCAACATAGATGAATCATAATATTTGTTCAGACATCTAGTGGAATGTTCTTAGATTACCAGGGGGAAAGATTTGGTGCAAGGTTAACAAATTCTCTAAATTAACTATGCGGTATTTTATATCGGAAACTCATTAATTTAACTGTTTGCTTGAAGTGGGCACACAAATGATAGTGCAGCCTATTATAAATTGAATTTGGTAATAATTTAGGAGATTTAAAAATATTTTCCTCAGGACAAAAAAAATCTCAGTTCAGAATTTTTGCAAATCAGGAAAGGTTGAATTCATATGCCATTTTCTAGGATAAATAGAATAGATTGTATTATTTTAAAAAGAATCAGATTAAAAAAACTGTTCTAGTTACTGCAGTAACAAACTTTATAGTCAAAGTTACTGCCTAAGGGTTAAAGAAAGTGATTAAAAGTTGAGTTTTAGAAGCTCATTTATCAGGCTGGGTAAGTGGCTCATTGAAGAAATTTGAGAATCTCTAAATATTTATTAGGTAGTAATATCATTTTACCTTTTCCTATAAGAATCTTTGGAAAATCCCATCCTGTGTTCTTAAATCCTATTTAATATCACTTATGTCAGAGAAACTTCAAATTGTGCTCTGGTGAAGTCGTAGAAGTTATTGGCACACGACACCTCATGGTAACTTCTTTGCTGAGCATTAAATTCAGCAGAATTCTAGTTTCGAAGAGCATTTGCATAACTCTGCTGCTCAGCAGCTCTGCTGAACCTAATTGTAATTCAATTTCCAGCTTGCCTTGCTAGGCCTCTTTGCATAAAATATGCAACATAACAATATAGCCAATGGCAAGAACCCATTTTATTTGCTGGTGATATATGTAATCTCTTCTCTAGTCAGAAGCTCTATTTAATGAAGACATCATGGCCATACAATATTTTTGTGTCTCCCAGATGCTTGCATGTGTATCTCACATTGGGCAATGAGCAAAGTTGTGCCTCTTTCATTTCTGCAAATTTCCTAGGAATGTCAAAAGTTTGCGCTTGTTTTTAATATCTGCATCTGCAATGGGAAATTAAACCTTGAAAAACATTGCTTTTGGATGTGATTTTATTGGAGTGTTTGACAGTAGGAAGACTTCATAAGCCAATATTATGAAATAATGTATCAACATGTTTGACAAATACTTATGTTGCAACACAGCTTTATTTCCTCTCGATTGCAGAATGTGTTAGGATAACAAGAATCCCCAAACTCTGAATGCTTTACATTCCAAAACCCCAAAGAAATGCTGATCATTGCTAGAAATTCAAGTTTCAGGTGCCTTTTTTTTGTCATCCCTCCCCCCCCCCCACTTTTAAACAGTTATACTTCCCTATGTTATGGACCATTGGTTACTTTGATAATGGCAATGAAAAGGTTAGTATGAAATTGCTTATAAGTGTTGATTATGTTGTATGAATAATTCCACACATAATGTTTTAGATATATAAGAGCCCCAACAGGAAGCTATATCCAGAAACAACACGGATCTTACAATTTTATCAGGACAATGCAAGTAGATTTCAGCAAGGTTGGTTCCAACTCATCTGTGATAAATGAGAAGATAAGGCAATCAGTGCACACCATGACACTCAGTGCAGCTAGTTAGGCACACTTCAGAACTATTCAGGTGTGCTCACAAAGCTTATGAGTCTTACATGGGGTGGGGGGTGTCTCAATATAAATACATCCTTCATGGTGGCCACTAGTAAGGCAGGAGTTGCCTTTCTAAGACTTAACCCAGGTCATATATAAATAATAGATGTTAAGACTTAGCTCTGATGTCGGGGCTGCATTTCGGGCAGTGTATTTCAGTTGGGTCAAAAGAATGCATTTTTCCTTTTTTTTCCCCCACGGTATAGTTCCTCTGCTTGAAAAACGCCTGCAAAATTCCATCATACCTTTGCAGGGACTTGTTTGGGTGGCTCAGGGAGAAGGTTCCAGCCCCTCAGGAGCTAAGATGTACATTCAAGGAGTTCTATTGGCCTTGCACCAACGATTAAAGTCTGCAAAAAACTATTGTAAACAGGTGAGTCGTCCCACTTTTAAAATGGCTTCTTTCTTTTTTCTTTATCATTTAAAAAAATGTACTTGTTGTATAGAGGCGATGATTGGCACTGTGTCATAAAGAGCTGTGACATGTATTTCATGAGCTCCCCTACCCGTTAGGGAGCCAGAATGCTTCGCATATAATCTCAAAGCCAGCAATAATGGAGCTAATTGTATCTGTCTTTCGGTGTGGGATGTCATATGTCTCATCTCTTCTTGCTGCACACTGTGCAAGACGAAGGCAACTCCTTCTGCGGAAATTCTATAGGCAGGGATTTTAAATGAGAAAATGAATAGCCTCTAATGTACTTGTAGGTTTCAATATTCAGTCTACTGTTACTCTAATATTCTTCCAAGCAGTCCTTTATGATCAAGTTGGAGTTGCTAATGTAGAAACTGTGTAAGATATAACTGGAGTTGTCTTATGTGCATTAGCGTCAGTGTAAAGAAGCTATTTCCCTTACATTGAAATTTTTTTGTTTACTTCCTATTTGCTTATTAAATCTGAATGAACATTTATTCTAGAAGCATAGCAGTACCATTCCTAGGGCTCTATGTGATTAGCCCACATTTTCCCCTTTAGGACTTGATATATCCAGACAGAATTTCAAGTAAATGTTCATAAAGACATTGTCATTTCAAGATTCTTTCGATGGACTTAAACTAAAGTAAAATTCACCTGCTAAATAGTGATGGACTTTGATGAAATTCGGACTCAACCACGGTGATTTGAGCCTTGGGTTAAGGGGTTAGGGACATGATCTTACTGTGTCACATGGGAATTACGTGTCACATTGCCAGCTTGGAGTTTTCTGTTCAGAATTGGACTTGTGATCGTAAGCCCTGGACTGTTGAAAAATGAATGTTTCCCAAACCTCAGGCTGTCCTCTCTGTGCTTGGGGAGGGGGAGCGGGGGTTGGGAAGGAAAGCAGCGAGCCCAGCACAGTGTTCACACAGCACCTCCTGCTGTCTAGTCCTTAAAAAAGAAATTTGTATTAACTCTGAAAGAAAGTCAACTCTTCCTGTCTTGAGCTAAGATATACTGACAGCCAACAAGAAATAAGCCTTTGAGTAACTTTTGTTTGCAAAAGGTGAATGATGTACAAATTAAATAATTTCAAAAGGATCAGAAATGCCACTAGTAATGAAGCTATTTATTATCTCTGAAAAAGAATAAGAGTCTAAACTCATTCTAACAGCTCTAAATCAAACTGACCCATAAATAAAAACCAGTGTGAAATATGGGTTTTCTTCATCTTGAATTATTACTTTGATTGTTTTAACCAAAATTAACAATGATATTAATTAACAAAAATAAATAATATTTAATTGTGACTTTTTTTCTCACTAGGAGACTTGATAGATTATATATAGTATATGTATATATATATATATTCAGAGTGAAGTCATTTATATATGCCTACACTAAGTGATTTGTTTTCTTTAACAATTTTAATAGCTAAAAACTCTACTAACAAATAAAATGTGTGCAGTTAAAAAACCCCCAAAGCACTTTTTGCATTGAATCTTAAAAAAATGAAATTTAAGTATTTCCTTAATTTTACTAGAAATGAAATACTCTCGTATCGTCTTTCCATCCTCCCACCCCTACCCCCTTTATGGAACCCCTGTAGCATGGACAAGAGGTGTATTAAAAAAAATACAGTTCCAACATAGTTTTTCTTCAGTTCAAAACCAGTAACTTAAAAACCAAGTAGAGTTCTATAGTCTTGTGTGAAAATAGGGAACTTTGAAAGGTGCTTAAAAGATTTTATTGATAAAGTTTTAAATTCTTTCTGATACAAAACAGATGAAAAATAAAATGAAATGAGAATATTATTAGCTGTCTAATCAAAATGCTTCTCTATGCCAAGAGTTCCTCATTTAAAATGATCACATTCTCTTTGACTTTCCATTTGACAGTGAAAACCTTAAAACATTGTAGATGGTTTGGCTTTTAAACTCTCGATACTCTAGTAATTATAAATGAAGTTCATTCTGTAGCAGTGATTGCAAGCTCTTAGGGTTCTGTTTTCAGTAGATTTTTTTGTGTGTATGTGTATTTGTGTGTGTGTGTGAGTTTTGTGTGTGTCTGTTTTTCTTATATGAGTTTTTTTTTCCCTCCCCCAATGGAAAAACAAGCTCAGTAGCAGGTTATGCACACATCACAACTTAGGAAGACTTGATATGCATTTCCATGTGAGTCTACCAAATCTTTTAGACATGCTCAATTGTCTATATTGTTGGGTCTCTTTTTCAGAGTGTTGTTATGCAATGACTTAATTTGAAATAATTTACATTGTTTAGCTCATCACTGTAGAGAGGCCATTATACATGACCAGGTTCTTGCTCCTTGGGTCAGCGTTGGTTAAGTGTGGCAAGAGCTTTGTGTTTGAGTGGGATTTCTCAGCAAATATCCCTCTTAGCATTGATGAGCTTCATTTAAGCCCATGTGCACTTCTTCTCGCCTTGGAAAAAGTCTTTTCCACTTAGTTCTTAAGAAGGTGATGTTATAATTAAGGAGAGATAATTAAGTTGGCAAAGTGAAGAGGAATGGTTCCTTACTCTTTGCCTTCTTGAACAGAAAAATTGAAGTTGTTCAAATATACCATTGCTTAAAATCCAGCCCACTGTTTGCAACATTGCTTCTTATTCCCTCTATGGAGCTTCTAACTAAGAAAACATCATTTTGCTGGGATTTTGTAAAGAAATTGCGCCTCCCCTGCTGATGAACCAAGACCCCAAAGTACAATTACTTTTAAGCAAAATTCATCAGGAAAAAAAAAAAACAACTTTGGAATGAAACTGGAACTGCTGACTTTATGTTTATCAATTTACATTGTTACTACAATTTAGAAGCCTAAATTAGGTTTTACAGTAAGTGATTACAAATCAGACTTGCTGCACTAGGGTGGTCTTACGACAAATACTGTATTTGTGTGTATGAGATTATCTAGGGGAACGTTATGAAGTTACTTGGGCTTTCATTTATCACATACTCTTTCTTAAAAAGAGAAACACTTTTAAAAATTATTCAGAGTGAAGCAAGAGATATTAGAATGCATTAGTAATCTTAGAAATAGCATAAACCTGTTAGGATGAAATGTAGTTAACACTTTCAATGATGGGGGCTGTTCCATCTCATTAGCATTCTTGTTATGTAGTTGGGCTGTTGGTGGGGGTGTTGAAGTAGGAATGCCATTGTGCTGAGTCCCAGTGTTTGGGGACAAACACTGCTGTGGAAGGAACGTGTGAAAAGACCATAGTCCTGTCAGTGAATGAGGAAGGCTGTGCTTTCTGTATGCTTCAAGCAGGGAAGCTGTCATTCATAAGGCTAACACAGCTAAACAGAGGCCAAAACACAAAACTGAACTACCTTTTAAAATGATATTAGTGATTTTAAAACACGGTCTTCTTTTATTTATGATCATACATAAATGCTATTAGTTGTTGTCAGTAAACAAACTATATGCCAGTCTTAGGAGGAAAAAAAAAACACCACAACACTGTGGAGATACATAAGGTCTCTAGAGCTCTGTCATGGAGATGTATAAATAATTATTTGGAATAGCTGATTTGCAATCTTAATTACAGATGTGATGGGGGGGATTCATCTGGCCTTGCTTCCATAAAATGGTCCATTTTAAGTATTATTTTGAGTTTATTTTATTTTAAACAAAATTCATTCTGGCATGGAGATGGAAAAAAATAAGAGCAAATCTTTTTTTAACCCCTTTAAATAGACTTAGTAAGAAACAATTCTTTTAAATGACCCTTCCAATCATGAAAAGCTAGACAAAGCATAAGATCTTCACCCATTGGCTAGTCCCTACTGAAAATTCAGAAAAAGAAACAAAGGAAACACACTCAATTGACTGTAACCCTTCGATCACCCACCATTTTAATGATGAGAAGCCTAAGAGGCATTGTCATCATAGTCTAGAGCTTCCAAGGGCTTCCATTGTGGGTCGGGGAAGGAGCTGGTTTTTGTTGTTCCTCGTGCTCTTCATTTGCAGCAGGAAGGTATGAAACCATCACTGTTGCTGTCTACAGATTTTTAACTTGCCTTTCAAGTCAGCTGTTTCTACTGATCAAAATTAAACCTTTTCCGAAAGTGCTACTGGGTCCTGAAAAATGGTCGCCACTAGACAATTTCTTTGGATTTAGGAAGCTGCAGTAAAACTATTTTTGTTTTGAAAACTTTTCATCCTAAGTTAGCCATTTGGACTTGGCAGCACTTGAGAGTGAAAGTTGTTTATTTCTCTGCCTGAGGGATGTTTTATCTTGTTAATGTACATGCCTGGGTACAGAATATCCACTAAGCAAGCTTCCTTTGGAATGCCATGATATGCAACCTTTGCAAGTTCCAGTTCAGAGGCATTAAGTTCAAAAGACTCATACTGCATTCATTGCCAGTGTTTCTTGGATTGCTTTGTCCCTGACTTTGGAAGGAATGCAGCCAGAGAAGGGGAGGAAAGCAAACTTAGACAATTTTTTTTTTTTTTTTGCAAATCAATATAGGAGTTTGTCATTAAAATTCCTTTTATTTGCTTATTAACTAAGTTTTAGCAAAATTACTGGATTTTGTAAAGTATCATGCTTTAAAACTGTTTCCCAGTCCTGCCTGTATAAAAAGTGAGATCAAACCAATAATAATAAAAGTAATTCTTTTTAGACTATCTCCATCCTGAAGGATCTCTATATTACATTTAGCATGAATGCAGTTCATTTATTGCCAAAAGTATTTTAAAATAAAATGAATTGAATTATCCTCTGCCTTCTTCAAAGTAGCAAGTGATTCACGCTTGTTTCTCTTCCTGATATTACAGGGTAGTAACTATTTCCTTCTCACTTTTTATGTTCTGTACATAAAACCAATCTGAGTCTTTTGGTGATTTGACCTGCACAGGGCACTATATGAGAAATACTTACAATTTTGAGCAAACTTTTTGATGTCCAAATCTTGAACTGAGCCCATAATTTTTTCAGCATAATTTGGGATTAAAAAAAAAAACATAAGTAAGTGTTTCAGTCATTCTGAATTCAAAAGAAAAAATTGCCCTTGAGGCTACTGATAAATCATCTTCTAGAATATTAGGTTGTTTATAGATTGATGTGACGACCGAATTTTTTCCTGCAACCAAGCTGCATTCTAGTTACCCGAAGTATTTTCAGAACCTTAAAGTTGTGTCTTTTTCTAAGTGTCGTGCTTTGAGCGGGCCTAACGTCAGTTAAATGAAGTGAAAATTGCATTCTTGTCTTGATAGAGATGAAAATGGATTTCTGGTCATGAAATAGATGTAGTTGTCACTTTTTAAAAAAGGTGTCAGCAGTTTGCCTGAGCGAGTAAGGTGCCAATTCAGTATGACAGTAAACTTGTGATCTGAGCAATCAATAAAATGCTTCAATAATTTCTACTTCATTACACTTATAATAAGAGGCTATAGATCTGCGGCACATAAAATGTTGATAAAGAGGCTATGAGGGGACGGGTGAGGATTTACTCCTGGGTAGAGTCAGTACAATGTTGCCATCTAGAGTTCATGCGTAGGTAATTATCATAAGGCAGAAAACCACAGAAGGCAAACCCATATATGGCTATGGATGGGCTCAGTTTATTTCCCATCATTTTTCAGTGATACATGTATCTCAGTTGGGAGTGGTTCATTTGCCTTGTCACAAAGCTGTTTGGGTCAAGAGGGGAAAACACAAATCTACATTTTTCTCTAATTCCTTTGGCATGTTTACTACCAAAAAACTGAAGTGCACTGGAGATGTTTTTATTGGCTTAAAGTGGAATTTTTATCTTTAATAATGTTGGTCATATGAGCCAATTTGCAAAAACCCAGAATCTGTAAGGATTGATTGTCTTCTTGTATCTTTATTGCCTTTATTAAAGCAGATCAGAGTACGTTTGTGGGCAGCTGAGAGATAACCTTCTAACATTTTTTCCTTGCAGTCTTTAAAATTAACTCACCCTCATGAATTTAGAGCCTATTCATTAAAAAAATATTGTTTTATAATATATCTTAATTAGGCTTTAAAACCCTCAAACAGTATTTGTCATATTTTATGAAATTCCATAAATATTCATCCTCTCAAAAGGAACATAGAAACTTCAAGACACATGTAAGCATGAATATTTTCATAAAGTAGATTTCTTTGGGGATTGTCAAAGATCAGTGCCTCCATACTAACTAACCTTTTAAAATAATTGGTCTTTTTTTTTGGAGGGGAAACAAATTAAAAATAAAATTTTTTGAATGTAGTTTTGGTTTGATGTTAAGGCTGATTTTGAGTGAACTGAGGAGAAGCCTATATTTACATAGCTGCAAACAGAATTTGAGATTTTGACTTCCCTGGGAGCTATACCCAAAAAAAGGCTAACCAGGTAATTGATAGAAAATCAGAAATGACTGCACATAAGTGACTTAGGATGACTTGCTTTAGGGGCATGAAATTTCACAAGAGCACAACTTGACTTCAGATAGAGTTAACTGATATGCACAAAAGTTGAGGGAGGGGAAGGGATGTCTCTTCTCTTTCCATTTACTTCCATTCTTTTCAACTAATCTTTGTGGACAGTTTAGGGCAACTCAGCTGGGCCCGCAGGTTGTCCAGAGAAGACCAAGTTGGCCTAAATGTTCCAGCAATATATTTTTATTCTCATGTGAAAAGGTTTCCATGACTAGCTTCCTTTGGTACACCCAAGGAACATATTGAGAGTTTCTAAATTTGTACAAAAATGACTCTGCAAAGTAGAAAGAACATGAACTTCCCTCTGACCAAAACTGTATTCTGAAAGGGCTGTCAAATTACAGAGGAAGGTACATTTGCTGGCATTTTCATCTAATTCAAGACAATTTTTCAAATAAAAGAACATGAGCTGAAGGATTTTTTTTTTAAAATGACATTGAGTACAAATGGTTGCATTTTCAAACTTGAAAGTAAATTCAGAATTGTTCTGGTAAAAAACGTGAAAGTAGGCCTGACAAATTTTCTTTAAATTACTCAGCCACCTACAGGTATTATTGCCTAAGACTCTTTTGAAATGAGAATAAATTTTATAGAGTTACAGCAGCAAAGTGAAAGAGTGTGTTTGATAGATTCCCTGAACAGTTTCAACACCCACAGGTATTATTTGTAAGAAAACAATCAGGCAGAGTCTTCAGCTGGTTAGAGAGGGCACAGCATTCTATCTTCACCTGACATCCTATCTGTTCTGTCAACATCCTGGGCCCCCCGCCTGCTACCCCCTCCTCCCAAAACAATGCTCCCTGAGAGCCTTCTGTGAATGGACAAGAATATGAATGTTGGTTTGTTGGGTATTTTTTCCCCTTGAAGAACTGAAATGTTATTGAAGTCACATTGTTAGGGGAAAAAATCCAACAGTCTTTAGGATTGATTGGTATTTTATATTATCTATTCTCACTGAATGGGGCTATCTCTGAATTGGTGGTCTGATAGTATCCCTGGTTATTCAGAAGTCTTTAAGATGATTGATTAAAGAGTAAGAAGCTAGAAGCTATTTTTGGAAACCTTTGCTGGGCTTTTCTTTATTCAGAGAGATAGTGGTTTTTCCCACACCTTTTTTTTTCCTTTTAATTTATGGCATCAAAGGTTGAACAGATATTAATGATCATTAGGCATCCCTAAATTTAAATCCTACAGGGCTTTATTGCTTATTTATATTAGGCCACATCAAAAGCTATAGTGAAATTGCTTTCTACATGCCTTAAACACCACATCTAAATATATAGTGACCCTAATTTCTGCCCTTTAAAGTTAGTAGTATTTTCATTATTGTTGCTGAAAAAAGAGTTTTAGAGCTAGACAAAGCTTTGGGGATCATCTAATCTAACCACCTCGTTTTATAGATTAGGAAATGAAGATTTAGTGCAAGTGATTTGCCCAAGGCTACCTATCCAGGAAGGGAACAGAGATGGGACTCAAATTAGAGTCATCTGACCCTAGGTCTAGACTTTTCCTACAATCCCATGCTGGGTCTCTTCACTTCGCTGTAGTTACACTTTTAAAATGGGGTTTACTTTTTAGTTTGCTTTCACAGTGGGGTCATATGTAGACCCCATTGGGAAGGCACAATCTTCTTGAATCTCAATTTCCTCAACTGTAAAATGAGGGGGGTTGGACTAACTCCTTGGCCACTGAGGGCCCTTCCAGGTCGAGAACAATGCTCCTGGGCATCCTCTGTGTATCAGGGCACCTGCTTCTATTGAGAACAAGAAGATACTTGTCCAAGATATTTTTCTAATCACCTGCACTTTACTGTATTTGCAGGCTAGCTCAATTTTATTAAGTGATCTCTTTTCATATGCAGCTAGATGGCATGGGGAAAGAGTATTGGACTTGGAATAAGGAAGAGCTGAGTTCTAATTCTGACTCAGATACTTACTTGCTGTGTGACCCTGGAAAAATCACTCAATCTATCTGCCTCAATTTCCTCAACTGTAAAACAGGGACACCTACATCTCAGAATTGATCAAATGAGATAGCCTATATAAAATGCTTTGTAAACTTTAAAAAAGGGATACATATTGTTGTTGTTCAGTCATTTTTCAGTCACGTCCAACTCTCTGTGACCCCATTTGGAGTTTTCTTGGCAAAGATACTGAAGTAATTTGCTATTTCCTTCTCCAGCTCATTTTTACAGATGAGGAAACTGAGGCAAATAGGTTGAAGTGACTTGCCCAGGAAGTGTCTGAGATCACATTTGAACTCAGGAAGATGATCTTACTGACTGCAGGCCTGGCACTCTGTGCACTATGGTGCCACCTAGCAGCCCCAAGTGATACACTCATAATATGTGTAATATGTGTGTGTGTATATATATATATATATATATATATACACACACACATATATATATATATACACACTACACATATATATACACACACACACATAAAATACATGTAAATGTAAATGCTACCTATAATTATTATTATTTTAAGATGGTCAGTTAACCTTAAAAATAAAATAGCATATTCATAGCCCTTTTTTATTTAGATCTCAAATTTCTTAACTTATACAACCCAAAATTTAAGAAAAATGAGGCAGTGCCATTATTAACACTTAGTAATCTTGTTATGCATTAGCTGTTAGACATGAAAGAAGAGAAATTGCTTGAACAAAAGAGTGATAACCAAGCACTAAGCCTCGGTGATCTGTGGGTGACACGTCTGCTGGAACTTAGATATTCATAAAGGTATCTAAAATCCGCTTGTTGTAGAGGTGATCCCCTCACATTGTGACTGCTGATAGTGAGGAAGACTATTTCTACAGGACTGGAGGCTAATTCACTCCTCTGAAGCAAAGCATATCCTGAAATCCAATCATTTTTAGAATGTCAAACAACAGCGCAGGTCATAGAGTATTCACAGTCTAACCACCAGATGAACACCTTTTGATCCTTTACCATCTCTGCAGAATATGACTTGAAATGGTAAGTTTTCAGGCATATGCTGGAACCAGCTCTCACCAGCCGATTAAGGCTAATTGTTAAATTTTCTCTGTGAACATTTACACCTTGGAATTGACAAGGGTTATGAATTAAGGCTTGATTTATTGATTGCTTAGGCTTAAGAAAGTGATGGAGAAAATGTTGATAATTCAGATTAAACTTAAAAGTGTGTCATGCTTTTTTTTTAAAGAGTCAATTATTAAACACTTATCAGCATACCCTTGATTATTCCAATTTTAGCAAACATTAGTCAGCAACTAAAAAATATCATGATTTGGCAACTGTGTGGTGTATTAGATAAAACATTGAGCCGAGAGCCAGGAAGACCTGCGTTTGAATCCTGCCTTAGACTCTTACTTAGCTGTATAACCCTGGACAAATCACTTAACCTCTCAGCCTTAGTTTTCTCATCTTTAAAATGGGGATAATAATAGTGGCTACCTCACAGAGGTTGTTTTGAAGCTCAAATCAGATAGTGTACAAAATGCTTTGCAAACCTTAAAATGCTTTGTGCTATTATTATGATGAGAAGAACATATATTATGGGGTGAAAGTTACCCTTGAATCATCTGGTTCAACCCTTTAATTTTACACATTTGGAAGGCAAGCCTCAGAGGTGTGAATTGACTTGCCCAAGGTTATACTGACAGTGTCAGAATCAGGATTGGAACTCAAGGCCCCTAACTATAAATCTAGCATCTTTTTGATTGAACTCTGCTTCCCTATAGAGACTGGTAAATGGTTTCTAGCATGTGGTGATGATTAAGGAATGTTATGCTAGTAGTCCTTGTACTGATATGCAAAGAAAACTAAAGGACCATGCAGCCTACCTGGAGAGGCAAGCATGGCACAAATGAAGTGAATACATACAGGACAACACCATACTGCTCAACTGGAAGCTTTCTGGCAGCAGGGATCTTAGTTTACTTACATTTTGCTCCTCCAGCTGTCCCTAACACAGTGTACTGTAGGTAATAGGTAATGAAATAATAGTTGTTGAGTTAAATTGACATTATCAGTCCTCCAATCACAAATATTTATTGAACATCTACTCTATACTTAGTGCTGTGCTATGCATCATGAAGGACACAGGAGGTGACTGAAATAGGGATTGTCCTGACCTCAAGGGGATTATAATCTCATTTAGGAGGTATGGCTAACAAAAAATACAAGACAGAATGTAATCAAAGATAGGCAAATAGACAAGATATAATTCCTCTTCTCAAGAACCTAATAATTTAGCAATGGATATAAGAAGTATACAATTTAATACCTCAAGCATCAGTGATTTCATGGTATTTAAGATTTACTGTGTTTTTTTTAAAAAAAGACACTAACCTGATAATGAGCCTCTCAGAATTCTCCCTAGACAACAGAGATAGAGAGATAAAGATAGACACAGTGTGTGCTGGTAAATGTTTAACAACCAGATCATACACACATACACACATTTATATATGTATACACTCATCTCTCTCTCTCTCTTGTCTTTCTCCCTCCCTCTCTCTTTCCTCTCTCTTTCCACTCACACATGCGCTCACATGGGCCCCCCCCCCACACACACACGCACACCCCCCCACACACGCACTTATTCCTTGTCTGGGTTATTTATAAAGTTCAATGACTATCACAGAATCATAGACTTACAGCAGGAAGGGAGGTCAGAGACTATCTAACCCAACCTTCTCATTCTACAGAAGAGGAAACGGGCCTAGGAAGGTTTGTTGACTTGCCCAAAGTCACACATTCTGCATCCAGCTAGCATGCATCAGCACTGGGCTTGCAGGTCCTTTGACTCTGAAAGAGCCAGTACACTTTCTATGATACCTCTACACTCAAAGCTTTTCCAGCTCATGACGATCTATATATACCACCCGAGACTGAGTACATTTTTACTAGCTTTTTAAACTCCTTGAGGTCAGTGCCTGTTTCACTTTTTGTCTTTGTATACCCAGTGTCTTAATCCATGCTTATTGAATTGAATTGGTTTGGGCGCCATGTCAGACCGTTTAATCACATAGAATTTGCAGTTCGTTAAAACCCAACTGTTGTCTAAACATCTTTTACCTGTGCAGTTGGTTTTTTGAACCCAAGTGTTGAGTTTACATTTAGCCCTTTATCATTTCATCTTATTTTATTTTATCCACTATTATAACTTATAAATTTTTTTTTTGGATTATGGGATCTAGTATGTCAAGTATTCCTCTCAGCTTTGTGTCATCTGCAGATTTGATCAGTAAACCGTTTATGCCTTTATCCAAGTCACTGATAAAATATTAAACAACACAAATTCCTGAGATGTTCCACTGGAGATTTCCTTCTAGGTTGACATTAAGTAATGCTTTATGACTTTAGGTCTAGTTATTTCCAAATTCATCTCTATTACCAGTTAGTTCACATGTTTTCAACTTTTCCAGAAGACTAACATGGGGAGCTTTACCAGATGTTTTGTTGAAATCCAATTGAACAGGACAGCTAGGTGGTGCAGAGGATAGAACACTGGCCCTGGAATCAGGAGGACCTGAGTTCAAACCCCACCTCAGACACTTACTAGTTGTGTGACCCTGAGCAAGTCCCTTGACCCCAATTGCCTCCCCACCAAGAAAATCTGATTGAACTGTATTTAGAGGTTCCCTTGATCTACAGGTTAGAATCCCTTTTAATTAAGGAAATTAAACTAGTCTGGAATTGCTAGAATTTTGCTAAATGTTGCAATTTAATAGAGTAGAAAAGAAGAAAAACTTGGTCCTAATATAATAATTAATTATTAAATGCAAGAGAAAAATACTCATTTCTCACAATAGTATGTATGAAGAAATTCACTGCTTCCTTTTCTAAATGTTGACCGACCATCTCAAATAACACATTCTAAAATCTCGCCAGGAATTGACCCTTTCTAGAATTTTTAAATATAGCATCATTTCATCATTTCATCATTTCAAGGGGGTGGGAAAAACATCAGGCAAGTTGTAAACACAGGAAACCATGGGGCATTGTTTTAGAGGGATAGTGAGTAGTCAAGTTTAGCTGAAGCATATGAAATATATGTAGGAAGATAGATTGGATACATGTTGTTATGCAGTGGTGTCAAACTCCAATAGAAAGGGGCGAGGGAACCTACTTAATTATACCAAGGACTTGTACACATTAACTTAGTTTTAAAATGAAATGTTTCCCATGTTTTATTATATTCTTATTAATTTTGAGAACTATTTCCCAATTATATTTTTATCTGTGCATTCAGGGTTGCACCAGTGGGTTTTTTTTTTTGTTTTTTTTTTTTGTGGTGAGGCAGTTGGGGTTAAGTGACTTGCCCAGAGCCACACAGCTAGTGAGTGTTATATGTCTGAGGCTGTATTTGAACTCAGGTCCTCCTGACTCCAGGGTCAGTGTTCTATCCACTGTACCACTTAGCTGCCCCTCGCACCAGTGTTTTTACACCTCTGAAAGGCATTGGAAATTAAACTGAGGAATTTTTTCATGCCCCATCTGGGTCAGAGGCAACGTGCGCGAGGAATTGGAAGGACTTGCCCAGTGGGAGAGACAGCTATCCTTGCCAATAACAGGAGAAGAGCAGGAATGGTCTGAAACAAACTGAGTCAGTTATTTAAGGATTCTGGGGTCTGCAATGATGGGTGACTCAGTGGCCAGTCAGAGTTCAAAGCTGAGGGGATCCTCCAGGGCAACAGTTCTCAAGCTTTTAGATGTCAGAACCCCTTTTTCCTCTTAAAGATGATTGAGGATCCCCTCCCCAAGAGCTGTTGTTTATGTGAGTAATATCTATTGATAATTACCAAATTAGAAATGAAACATCTTAGTATTATTGCAAAGTTAGTTTTTACCTTGTAGACCCCCTGACCTTGAAAGGACGTTAGGGACCCTCAGTGGTCCCTAGTCCTCACTTTGGGAACCTCTGTGTTAGAGATTAAGAGACCAAGATGCTGGGAATCCAGGAAACTAATACTTTGTTAAACTCAAGTTCTTTCCCAGAAGTTAGGGAATTTCAATTGGTAAGACTCATGTGCCCCAACTCTAGATAACACTAATGCCCAGCATCAATCAAAAGATCAACAAATAAGCATTTATTAAGCACTAACTACATACTACACTAGGGATAAAAAGGGCAAATAGTTTCTGCCCTCAGGGAGGTTACATTCTCTCTGGGGAGACAACATATGCATATATAACAACAACAATAATAATAATATCTAATGTTTATATAGAGCTTACTATGTTCCAAGAACTGTGTGAAACATTTTCTAATTATTATCTCATTTGATTCTCACAACAATCCTGGGAGGTAGGGTGCTATTATTGTCCCCATTCTATAGATGAGGAAGCTGAGGCAGACAGTGGTAAAGTGACTTATCCAGGGTCACACAGCTAGTAAGAGCCTGAGGCTGGACTTGAACTCAGATCTTCCTGACTCCAAGCCTGGCTTTCTGCCCGATGCACCAGTATATCCCAAGTAAATGCAAAGTAACTTTTTTGGGGGGTAGGGACGGGTGGGAGGGGTAGGAGGAAGGCCCTAGCTCCTGAAGGAATTAGGAAAGGTCTCATGTTTCTGACATTTGTGCTTAGCCTTGAAGAAAAGTAGGAATGCTAAGAAGCAGAATTGATGAGAGGGTGAGTTCCATGCCTGAGGGACAGTCTGTGTAAGGCTTTGTGTGGAAATGGGAGAGGGGATCATTCAGATGGGATTTCATATGGAAGGAAGAGCAAGAAGGCCAAAGTCCCTGGCAGGCCCTTCTATAGCTAGGCCCCCTTGTCATGCCAAATCACAGGTCTCTACCCCTTTGGACTTAATTTAGTAAGTAATAGAGAGTTATTGAGTGTGTTGGTTTTTTTTTTTTTTGAGGTAGAAGCTATAGAATGTAATCATGGATTTGAAATAATAACAATAAAGCTTTTATTTTGTTGTTGTTCAGTCATTTTCAGTCGTGTCCGACTCTTCGTGACCCCATTTGGGGTTCTCTTGGCAGAGATACTGGAGTGGTTTTGCCATTTCCTTCTCCAGTTCATTTTACAGGTGAGGAAACTGAAGCAAACATGGATTAAATGACTTGCCCAGGGTCACACAGCCAGTGTCTGAGGCAAGATTTGAACTCAGATCATCCTGACTCCAGGTCCAGCACTCTATCCACCACCTACCTGCTCAGAGCTTTTATATAGCGCTTTAACATTTGCAAAGCTCTTTATAAATATGAACTCATTTGATTGATTGAAGTAGGGCCGATGGAGACAGAAGAGTCAAAGGTAACTCCAAGGTCTTAAGCCTAGGTGAAGGAGACAGTGGCCAGACCAAGGAAAAGAAGAGGAATCAAAAAGAGGAGCTGACTTGAGGCATGGTTTTGTAAACATGCCATCTCTTATGTGCATCTGGGATGGGGATGAGGCTAAGAACTTACGGAAGGAGAGTCAGCTCTAGTTGCTGTGAAACATGTAATAACAACAACAACAACAATAATAATAATAATAGCAGCTCGAATTCTTCCAGCTCACTAAAAGTGTGCACAGTGATTTTCATACTCTTAACTCATTTGAAAGTGAAAGAACTAGTTAGCAGGAGAAAGGACCAAAATGAAGTTGGCTGTTATCTAGTAATAGATGACTTGGCATGCACGGTTCTGCATTTTTGCTTAGTAGATCTACCAAAGTGGAGAAAGTAGATGGTAAGGATGGGCACAGGTGGCATGTCTGAATTTGAAGGAGCTCCATGAAGAGTACACAATGATGGTGTGAACAACTTTGAAACATTGGCTATGGACTCCTTGTGGAGGTGGATGGCTTGGCAAACGGGCATAATGGACACAGTAGGAGTTTCATCAATTTTGACTATTGATGATGATAGCTGTTTCACGAGTCATCAACACCGGGAGTCTCTTGGTGATTCCATTTAGTTTGTCCTGATGGGAAATGATGTGGGAAGAATCAGAATTACCATTGATTCATGGGGCAAAGGAAAGACTCAGGGGAGATATAGGTATAATATTAACTATATTAATAATGGTGACTTAGATGTAAGGAGAGATGTAGAAGACATCATTAGGGATATATAGAAGGAGAAAAGGAGATGGACTGATCTGAAAATCATGAAACAGGAAAAGAACTAGAGATAGACCTCCAGGACACTGGTTAGTTTCTCTGGAGAAGATTTATGGAAACATTGATACAGCTAACAGGTTTGATAAGTTTTGAACTGCCTCAATGGAAGGTGTACCTACCTAGATAAGATGATGAAGCCTTGGGATTGTAGCAACTTAAAAGCATTCAAATATTGAATTATTTAAGATGATAGGTCTAAAGGTCTGAGTGTGAGTGAAGAATGGAGTCTTTGAGTATGGAGCACTGGAAGATAGGACAGTGTGAAATTAAATGCCTATTTTATGATATTGACTCTACGGGAGTTCAGGGAAAGGATAGATAATTTTAGGTTGTAGTAGTTGGAAAGACTTCAAAGAAGGGATTAGTCTTAGAGGGTGGGTAGGAAGGAGTATGGGTATTTCAGGCATGAGAAGCAGAAGTATGGAGCAGGAAATACGTCTATTTTATGTTTATTAGTAGTAATGATGAAACATCAAAATGAATATATCCTGTAGGCATTTGAAAATACATAGCAGGAACTCAGATCAGAAGTCCTTTGATAGTGATCTATATTGAATGTTAAGGATAGAATCTTGGAGGAAGAAGACAGAAGTGGAGACATAGATGGTGTGATCAGAGAAGTAGGAGTATCAGGATAGAACACTCAGAAAGTTAATGCAGCCTTCTTACCACAGAACCATGAAGTAAAGTTGGAAGGGACTTTAGAGATTGTCTCATCTAACCCTTATCTGACACCCCTTGTACAACATCCCTGACAAATGATGGTCCAACTTTTGTTTGAAAGTCTCCCTCCACTCACTGACTCTCAAGGCAACCATTTCTAGATAGCTTTAAGTAGGAAAATTTCCCTTCTTTTGGCCTCAAATCTATCCTACTGTGATTTCTTTCCATTTCTTCTCATTCCAACCTCTGGGGCCAAATAGAATAAGTCATCCTCAGGAAAGCTCTTGGAATATGTGGCAACAACCATCTTGTGCCTTTCCTCATGGCCTGATTGATACAGTGTGACCCTGGGCATCATGGTACCTTACTTCTACATCTGACTCCCCTACTTGTTGAGCACTAAGGACAGAGCCTTCGAGGAAGAGTACAGAAGTGGACACAAAGCCTGGGAACCTGGGGAACTACCCCATTACTCTACTTTTCCATCTTTAAAGTGGTGATTATTCTTACCTTCTCCTCATGTGAAATAATTTCAAAATATAGGAGAGTTATGTTATTTTCAATTATAGCAACAACACAGTGCAACAAAGACAAAGGTTTTACAATAGTGAAGAGTTATCTTCCAGACCTCATCAATAAGACTTTTTGGATGTATCATTCTGTGTTCAGGAAAACTCATAATTGTTCACAGAGAAATCTAGCTATATTATTCAGATCTTGCACCAGAATCCTCCTCTGATGCCTCATTGTAGTGTTGTTGCTGTTGTTCAGGTGCTTCAGTTGTCTCTGACTCTTCTTGACTCCATTGGGATTCGGCAAAGATACTGGAGTGCTCTGCTATTTCCTTTTCCAGCTCATTTTATAAATGAAGAAACTGAGGCAAACAGGGTTAAGTGACTTACAGCTAGTAAGTGTTAGAGGCCAAATTTGAATTCAGGTCTTCCTGACTGCAAGCCTAGTGCTCTATCTACTATGCCACCTAGCTGTGCTAGTCATTTATCCTTTAGTGTGAATTAGCCTAACATTGTGCCTTTCCTCTTAGGAGGTGACTGAAATCACTGGGAGAATGGTAGTTTTGATACAATAAAAGAGTAGAAGAGAAGTTAATTTGTGTACATTGGGCAGTTTCTAAAGAAGTCAGGCCTAGGTGGGAAGTCTTAGAGTGGGTGGATACTCACAATATTAAGGTACTGAGGAACCTGAAGCTGTGGAACCTGAGGCCAGAAGTCGGGAAAAGGATGTAGGAAAAGGGAAGTAGATAACAGGAAGACAAAGTTTGCCTGCTTTACAATTTTATATAACTGGTCATGTAGTAAAATTGAATAACCTCATGGCCACCCATTTTTCTGAGAAATGATTAAAGAATAGTGTTGACATTTGAAATGTCTTGCTCTTTAAGGTTTTAGATGGAAAAATAAACTAACTACCTTTTATGCCAGGGAAGGAAGGACTGTTGGTTCTCAAGGCTGCTATTGGCCAAATTTCTTTCTTGAGTGTCTCCTTTGTAGGATCGACACCATATAATGCATTATGGGAAACCATGGCTGTTATGTCACCCTCAAAATGTTAGGAATGACTCTAAACATCCTAATTTTCCTCAATAACCCCTGATGAGATTGTCATCCATTAATTAAATCTTTTTACAAAATATCTTCGTCTATAAAATAGGAAGAGAGAAGCAGGTGATGGAGATTGAGGAAGAGAAATAAGAGAAAAGTTGAAACTGGGAGGTGCAGAGAGCCACAGAGGCTGAGAGTGAAGGGGGGCACCAGAAGGAGATGGTGTTCAAAGGCAATGAAATAACAGGCATCTTTCAGCTTTCCCAGGAGACATTGGGCATCCTTTCAGTAGCTTCGGGGAAGAGCTGGCAAAGCAAGACAGATTAGTGGGAGTGAAGGAGGAGAGAAAAAGGAAGAGAAATGTACAAAACGGCTATTGGAGTTTTACACTGCAGATCTCAGGGCTTTCTGGGTTGACCTGGAAACACCATATTTCATACCCAGCTACTTACATTAATGGATATGCAATTCACTCTCAATTTTCTTCCCTTTGGAACTGCATTTATTGTGCTGAATAAGTGTGATTCAGACATCTTCTTTTTCTGTGTTTTCTTCCCTAATTAGATTGTAAGCTCCTTGAGGGCAAACTTTCTCATTTGTTTCCTCAGTGCTTAGCATGGTGCCTGGCACATAGTAGATGCTTAATAAATGTTTGTTGTATTATATTGTCCCAACCTCATGAAGCTTACATTCTAGTAGGGGCATAAGACACCTTGTTTGTATCCAGTCTGTATATTGTCTCCACCTTTAGAATGTGAGCTCCTTGGGAGGAGAGATTGTCTTTTGCCTTTGTTTGTTTGTTTTTTTTATTAATTTATTTTGACTTATCAATAATCTCTTCCATATGCTTTTGAGTTTAAAATTTTTCTCCCCCTTCCTCCCCATCACCCTCCCCAAGATGGTGTACAATCTGATATAGGCTATACATTTACATTCATATTAAACATATTTTCACATTAGTGATGATGTAAGTAAAAATTAAAACCAGTAGGAGGAACCATCAGAAACAGGAAACACAACTCAACAGAAGAGAAAAAAAATAGCAGTTCAACTTCCATAGTTCTTTCTTTACATGTGGATAGCATTTTCCATCACCAGGCCTCTGGAGATCCTTGTATTGCCAGGAAGGGTTACGTTTATCAATATTAGTCATCACACAACGTGGCTGTTATTGTGTACAGTGTTCTCTTGGTTCTGCTCACTTCAGCATCAGACTGTACAAGTCTTTCCAGGTTTTTCTGAAGTCAGCCTGTTCATCATTTCTTATAGCACAATAGTATTCCATCACATTCATATACCACAACTTGTTTAGCCATTCCCCAGTTGATGAACGTCCTCTCAATTTCCAATTCTTTGCCACCACAAAAAGAGCTGCTATGAATATTTTTGTACAGGTATGTCCTTTTCCCATTTGTGTGATCTCTTTGGGATATAGCCTTAGACGTGCTATTGCTGGTTCAAAGGGTTTGCACATTTTTATAGCCCTTTGGGCATAGTTCCAAATTGCTCTCCAAAATGGTTTTGCCTTTCTTTGTATCCTTAGCCCTTAGTACAATTCTTGGCACATAACAGATGCTTGTTACATGTTTATTGACTGATACAAAGATGCGCTTTATAAAAACATAACTGCATTAGAAAGTTATACAACAAAATGCTAAGTGAGATCTGAGGAGGGCAGCTTTATTACCAAGTGAAGTCAAGGAAGACTTCATGGTGGAGGTGGCATTGGATTCAGACTTTAATGGATGGGTAGAAATTCAGTAGATTAGGAGAAGGGAGGGCATCCTAGACACAGGGAATGCTGTGAACCAAAGGCATAAAAGTTGGAGCTGTTTGGCGCATTCAGTGCACAGAGAGTAGAATGGATTGGCTAGGATTTAGAAACCAGGGAAGAAGTGGTAAGGAAGTATTCAACTCTCTGAAAAACAGCTGGGATGTGAAGCAGAATGAGAACTGGAAAAAAAGTTCTTTGACTTGGTGATTAGTGAGTCACTGTCATTCTTTAAGATGGTGAGGGAGCTGGCAGGGATAGCAGCAGAACATAGATCTTAAAGGGGTTGAGGACAAAGTGGGGACATTTATTTTAAACAACTTTTTCAAGTTCAGCAGTGGGTGAGAAGGAAGAAATGAGGCAGTAGCTGACTGTGTGAGAAAGGTCAAAGGTATTTTTTTTAAAGAATATTCCCTGCCTTTTTTGAATCCTTTTTGATAGTTAGAAATTCATAATTGTCTCACTCCTTCATCATAAACTTCTTTTACCATGTGAAATACTTAAAGATTGGCTGAACTTCATACCAAATTTGATATTAACTTTTTATTCTAAAAAAAATGACTCATTTTTACATTGATGCATGCCACAGACAACACACCATATTTCCCCTGGCTGTTTGCACAAAATTGGTTGGCCAGTGTCAAAAGTGCATACGGGTAAGATAAGACAAACAAGATGGCTATACTATGATCACTTTTTTTGCTTCCTCAGACCCCACGCAAGAAATATCCTACCTTGCCCATCAAGAAAATCTGCCACCTGAATCTGAACAAGGAGAGTCATCCGCACACCAAATCCTGCCACAAAGCAGTGCCTCGTTACTGAGTTGTGATAACTCCCCTGTTTGTTCCATAGCCCTTTCTCTGAAAGATTCAGTGAAGAAGCTTAGAAGACTCTAAGATTAAAAAAAAAAAACTATATATAAATTTAAAGCACTTCCATGAATTCTCATGTTATAAAAAGCTGTATAGTGAATTTTTAACCAATTCAGCTGTGCTGTATGTTTGGCATTTTAGCACCAGTATCTTTTGGTGACCTTGTTTTTTCTTTAGATAAAAGTATATGTGTTCTGATATCACATAAGATGAAGTTTAGTTTTTGATGACAACTGCAAATGTCAGTGAACAGTAGGCACTCTGTGCAGCTGAAACAACCTGATGTCAGAAGGAATACAAATCATGGCAGCTGTATATGGCCATAACATTTCCATTGTTTTCATGTTATATACATTTGGGGTTTTTTGGGGAAGAGCTGATAAGTGGGACTGATCAGGCAATGAATTGAAATCAGAAACTTAGGGAAATAAAGAATAACAAATAACTACTTTTAGTTCTTTTGTTTTTGAAGCATTTCTCCCTGAAAGTCTTGAATATTTTTCGTGAATATTTTTAGTGAAGTATTATTGCCACATAGTCCTTGCTGGTGTTGATTTACCAAAGCTTTGACTCTTGTGAACAACTTCAGTACATATTAGAAGCATAAGCAAGTTAAATTCCCAGTGATTTTGTTATTCTTGGCATAACTGCATTCTCACATTTCTCCACTGTGGCAATCTCTTTAGAAATATTGATCTTTAAAGCAAAAAGATTCTGAGTAAGGACATCCTAATTTTTTGCTTGGCAAAATACTCCAGTTGGTAATCTCTTCTGTATTTCATTATGCTGAAATTATATTGGGTTAACGTCTTTCTTTTTGAATCTCTCCCTCTTATTCCTCCCCTCTTCCTGCCAGGGTAGAATGTAAACTACCTAAGGGTAGGGACTGTTTTATTTTTGTATTTGAGATTGAATGTCCTTATTTTGACTTAATTAGCAGGGGTAAAATTATATATACCTGACTGGATTAGAGACTTTTTCTACTGACAGCAACTGCTCCTTTGCAAACTCCCCAGGCCTTAATGGCTCAAAGGTGACTTCTGACCTTCCAACTCATGACCAGGTACACACTGGCAGCCACACTGTTTCATAGGGCTGGCCTTTATGCAGATTTTTCTCATTGGAGAATT
This sequence comes from Vombatus ursinus, assembly GCF_900497805.2. Taxonomy (NCBI): domain Eukaryota; kingdom Metazoa; phylum Chordata; class Mammalia; order Diprotodontia; family Vombatidae; genus Vombatus; species Vombatus ursinus. The sequence goes on from NW_020954600.1 coordinate 16,387,591, forward strand.
GATTCCATGAATAGCTTGTATCAGGGTTTTTTGTTTTTTAAACCTTTTCAGGAGCTCCTCAGAACATTTTCATATCTCTTAAAATGCTGTAATTATTTTTCCTTCCTGAGTTAAAAATTGTTTTTAACTTGGAAAGACTTGTATGGTCTGATGCTGAGTGAAGTGAGCAGAACCAGGGGAACGTTGTATACAGTAACAGCCACGTTGTACGATGACTAATACTGATAGAATGAACCCTTCTCAGAAATACAAGGATCTAAGACATCTCCAAAGGCCTCATGATGGAAAATGCTATCCACATCCAAAGAAAGAACTGTGGAGTTTGAATGCAGATCGAAGCATACTATTTGCTCTTTTTTTTCCTTCTGTTTTGTTTTGTTTCCTCTTTCTGGTAGTTCCTCCTATTGGTTTTAATTCTTACCTATGACATCACTAATGTGAAAATATATTTAATAGGAATATATATGTATAGCCTATATCAGATTGCGCACTGTGTTGGGGAGGGAGGTGAGGAGGGAGGGGGAGAAAAATTTAAAATTCAAAAGGTTATGGAAGTGATTGTTGATAAATCAAAAACAAATTAATTAAAAATTTAAAAAAATTGTTTTTAAACCATGTTTTTAGCCTGCTATTTCCAAATGCATCTACTTATTTTTAATAGGCAGATTGAGCCCTCCCTTGAGTCAACTGGTTCTGCTTACTTCCTGTTACCAGTTTAACTTTGATGGGGATTAGTTGTAATATATTTATAATATATATGTAATAAGGTATATAATAATATAATATATGCAATAAGATATATAATATATGTAATACTATACATATAATATGTAATAATATATGTAATATATGTAATAATATATAATATATGTAATATATACACATATGTGTATTTCATTTTAATGTCCTATAGTATATTATTTATAATTTATTGTATATTATATAGCATATTATATATAAATTATATGTATCATATACACTGGATTATATATTAAATATATTATATATCATATATTTTTATATATTATATATAAATTCTGTATAGCAGTAGGCACAACGTAAATGCAACACACAGTTTGTCAGACAGGAGTTGAGACAAGCTGAACACATAACTTCTACTAGGCAGCTAGGTAGTACAATGAATAAAGCACTAGTTCTGGAGTCAAGAAGATCTGAGTTCAAATCTAACCTTGGACAGTAGCCGTGTGAGTGGTACAGGCCACTCAACCTCTGCTTTAATTTCCTAAAATGGTAGTAATAATAACATATATCTCCCAGGGTTGTTGTGAGGATAAAATGAGATAATAATTTTAAAGCACTTTGCAAATCTTAAAGTGCAATATACATACTAGCTATTATTATTATATTTAAGGAGTATGATAATATATTTTATAATTAAATTTTAATACATACTTATATAGTACTAAGTATTATGTACTTACAAAGTATAATAATATGCTTTAATAATATAACAAATTAATACAATTATATTTTAATTAATTATATAGAATATACAATATAATTATACTTTATAATAATATATTTGCAGTTGTAAACAATAAAATATTACTGAGCTGATAATAATAATAAGGCAGCAGAGAGTGGAAAGTCAGCAGAACTGGACTCCAACCAGAGATTTGCTAATTATTGGCCGAGAGGCTGTGGACAGGTTACTTCTCCTTTCTGAGTCTCAGTTTCTTCCTCTATAAAATGAGGATGGAAATGCCTCTGGTCCTTTCTAATAGACTTCTCATCAAGATCAGATGAGCTAATGTGTGTAAAGAATTTGGGACACTTCCAAGTGCTCTGTTAACATCAGATGTGGCTGATGCTATTACCTGCCTCGCTGGGTGGTTAAGAGGAAAGTGCCATGTAAATTTATATAAAATAAATAAATGTGAGATAGTATTATTATTATTATTATTGTTATTATCATTGCTACCAGACAAAACACAACAATTCACCTTATTATTTCGTAGTCCCATCTAGTAAAGTGTAAGCTGCTTGCTGGCCAGCACATTTCATCTTTGTGTTTGTTTCTCCAGTGCCTGGCATTTAGAACACTCTTAAGAATGCTTGTTGATTCGTCTCCTTTATTTCAAGCATGCATTGCTATGTTTAGAGAATGATCTATGTGAGAGAAGCACAGTAAAGAGGGAGAGAAAGAGAGTGGAAGAAAACAAACTTTTATATATATATTATAGTAATACTATTACTTATTGTTTAATTAAACATATATAATTACCTTTCAGTTAATTCTTAAATATTTAGCTACCATATTTGTTTGTATCTAAAAAATAACATAACCTTTAATTAGAACATTGGACTTGAAATATTTGTCTGGTGATGCTTTTTTGGGGGGGGGAGATGGTAAGAAAATAATTTTTAAAAGGGATTTTTCTACCTACATTTTTTATGGTAGGCTGGATGGTATAGTGCACACACATTACACATAGAACTATAAAGAATCCTTTTTCTTCATTTGGTTTCAAAACTTAATTTATGAATATTTTAGGTCATTTTGATTAAATCCTTCCATCCTTACCATTTTAAATTATGTAACCTGTTTATAATAATTATTTCTCAGACCTAGTACATTGACAACATCCAGACTCTTCCAAATGAGCATGCCTTATCTGTTAAATTTAGTAGGATTTTAAAGCAAATAATCTCTTTATTGTTCATTCATGATGAAAACTTGAATTAGTGAACTAAAATGATAAAAACATATGTTTCCATTATCTTATTTGTAACCCATAATTTTCTGAAGACCAATTTAAGGTATATTGTCTTTTCAAATGACATTAAATTAGACCCCAGTCATCTGTTTCCTGTCACTTCCTATTATTTTGTACTTGTTCATCAATCCTTGGGGGAAATCAAAGCCTGTGTGGCTCCCATCTGAATCTGCATAATTCTCTGCGATAGCTTGGTCAGGAGATGCCTGCCCATGCTATTTACATTTCTATTGACATAGGGCCATTAACCCTATGCTGACATGCATGGTCATTGGGCATCAGAATAATTCTGACTCTTAACCAAAGCTTTCTTAATATAGACTTTTTCATTTTGAAAGGCAAGATTAGGAAATAAGGTCATTTATCCCATGATTTTCTGAAGTGAGATTCCAGAAATAATAGCTAGTTTATATAGATGTGAGGAACTTTCATACTGAAAGCACAACACATTTATGTCTATTTAATAATTATAACACAAAGAAAGAGAGGCAGTAGAAGAGTGGGTAGAGGACTGGCAGGAGACATGGAAAAGTTCAGATACTTGCTATGTGAACATGGTAAATTTTTGAATTTCTCAATGCCCTAGAAAAAATCGTTAAGTCTATACATTATAGATGAGTTGCCAGTTTTTACTGCATCAGTGAAACATCAGTTTCCATGCCAGAAGTTCCATATGCTGACGACATTACCAATCTAGAGCAGAGTATGTGTGTGTGTGTGACAGAGAGAGAGAGAGAGAGAGAGAGAGAGAGAGAGTCAGAGAGACAAAGACAGAGACAGAGAGAGAAGGGATGTAATGGGATGTATATCATTTCAAAATTGAAGGAAGTTTGATTTCTTTAAAATTTGAAAACATTTTTCTTTTTGACCTTGGAGTCAGGATGACCTGGGATCAAGGTCCACATCTGACATATAATGCCTGTCCATTTTCTAAGGCTATAAGTTGCAGAACAGCTCACTGATCTGAATTGGTGTTTCCTGGAATTTCCTGATGGAGAGTGCCCTACACTACTCCAGACCTTCCATGATCCCCATTATCCCTCTCCCTCAAATTATATAGAGATTCCCAGTGTGCAGACTCCAAAGCTCCTTTAATGATTCCAAACTTCCCTCACAAATGAAGGCAGCTAGGGGATAACATCAGACATGGAGTCAGGATGATGATTCAAGTCTAGCCATATACCACTTACTAGCTGAGTGACCTTAGATAAGTCACTTAACTTCTGCCTTAGTTCTTCATCTATGTAATGGGGATAGTAATAGCACCTACTTCCCAGGGTTATTGCAAGAGTCGAATGAAATAGATTGTAAAGCATTTCACATGGTGACTGGCACATAGCCAACCCTATATAAATGTTAACTACTATTATTAATACCAATACTCTACCATTATTTTATAACTATGGGATGAAGGATGCAATAGTCTTCAAAGCACAGAAAATAAATCTCAGAGGGCAATGGAAAGACACAGGGTGAGAATAGGTTGCAATTTAGAACCAATAGGAATTAGAAGCTTCTCCAGTTTAGTCAGTTACAACAAACGTCAGCTTCTGCTTTACTGGCAGAGCCTTGAAGAACCCAGCCCTCCCAATTCATCTGGTGAAGAGACATTAGAGGAGTGTTTTCATGGGACTGACCCATATGCAAAGATGACCCACTCACTCAGTTTATGCAGATTTGAAGGTCAAAAATACATATAAAGGTGTTACTCCTGAGCTTCTCTATGGTGCTGTCTTTGAAGTGAGTGTGTTTTGTGGAATAACTTGATAGGTAAGACTGCCTTTTTAGTAAAATATTATTCTCCTTACAGCACCCATTACCATCCCCTGCCTCTCATCCAGACTATTGCAGTAACCTCATAATTGATCTTCACACTTCTAATCCAGACTGCCCATCCCCACTGCCAGAGAATTGCCCCAGTATAGAACTTGGATCACTTCTCTGACCAGAAACTATTCATGCTAGATGGTACAGTGGGTAGAGTGCCAGATCTAGAGTTAAGACAACCTGAGTTCAGATCTGGCCTCAGAGACTTCCTAGCCATGTGGCCCTGGACAGGTCACTTAAGCTCTGTTTGCCTTGGTTCTTCATCTGTAAAATAAGAATAATAATAGCGCCTACTTCCCAGGGTTGTTGTGAATATCAAATGATATAGTAATTGTAACCTGCTCAGCACAGTTCCTAGCACATCCTAGGTGCTATAGAAATGTTAGCTGCTATTATTATTATCAATGGCACTCATTGCCTCTTAAGTGTGGTTCATAGTCTGATACTAAAGGCTCCGTACAACCTGGACTGAAACTACCTTTTCAAGCTTCTCTCTCACTACTCACCCTCAGACGCTCAAGGGTCTAACTGAACTCGATTGCTTACCATCTCTCAAACACTTTTCTGTTTTCTATGTTTTTCTATTCTACCATTCTCTATGCCTTGAATGGCCTGATCCATACTTCACTTGCTGAAATCCTACCCATCTGAACTACTATTGACATTTGACTTTCTTCATGAAGTAGTTCTTGATTCCTGATGGTTGAGTGATTTCTCTTTCATTTAAACTAATAACACTGTATTTATTAAAAAAAATAAAGAGAATGAGAAGGAAATGGCAAATCACTCCAGTATCTTTGCCAAGAAAACCCCATGGGCAACATTGGTGTACTATGGTTTGTGGGGTCACAAAGAGTCTGATGGGATTATACAAATGAACAACAACAACAAAGTCTTTTTTACAAAATAATTTGTACTATATTTATTCATGTATTTATTCAAATATACTTTGATCTCTCCTATTAGAGGGAGACATCACGTCTTTGTATCCTTGTATCTTCCCCAGCCCTGAATACAATGGTTTACATGTACTAGGCACTTAATAGAGCTTCCATTGAATGAATTCTCTCTGATGGGGCACAAGACAGATCTGCCTAATGATGATTTCCATTATATATGGAATAGTGTCTGAGTTAAACCATAAAATATGCTATGTTTCCATTAAAAGTAGAATTTGGGGAAACACTTCAGTAGTTCCATGTCCTTAACAAAATGTATCCTGTGTTCAATAGTAGAAAAAGCAATCCAATCTGTCCACACCTTCTTATTCTGTGTGATTCTTGTCTGAGCCCTCTGTGATAGGATCTGTGTACACCCTGCTAGAGGCTTTAGACATTCCCTGCGTACCCATGCAGCACTGGGGCTCTTCATCTGTTTGTTATCCCTCACACCTGATAGATGACTCTCCCATCTCCTTTTTTTATCATGTATTTCTCAGTACTCAGGTGAATATTTTGATTAATAATATCAGTAAGGTTATGCGGTGATGACTACTTTAGTGGAATTGCTTTTAGCTTCCAGAAGATGGATTTGATTAGCACTAAATCCTATACCATTCTCCCATGAAAAGGTAAGAATTCAAAAGAAAACAACATTCTTTGCCTCTCTAAATCCTATGATTTGCTGCCAACTCTTTTAATCTTATAAAACATAAGAGATGTCTCAATTATCAATGTGCACTTCAGTCATATGCAGAGAGAGAGTAATAAATTTGAAGACACAACACTTGAGTTAGAATCACAACTCTGTTACCAATAACTTTGGACATGTGTGACCTTGGACATGTGCATCACTTCAACTGTCTTGGCAGCCCTTTGTCTGAAGTCAGGAAGACCTCAGTTCAAATTCAACCTCAGACATGTATTAGTTATGTGACCCTGGGCCAGTCACTTAGCCTCAGTTTTTTCATCTGTAAAATGGGGATAATAAAGGCAACTATCTCACACAGGGTTGTTGTGAGGATCAAATTAAGTGATATTTGCAAAATGCTCTGCAAATGTTAAAGCACATAAATGTTAGCTATTATATGTGTATATGTGTGTATATATGTATATGTATATGTATATATGTACACACACACACACACGTATAAACAATTTTGAGATCCTTTACAATTCCAACCTTCTCTGATGCTGTGGCTTAGAAAAAATTTATGAGTCAGACTTCCACAAGACACATCTTCTCCTAAGAAACTTGAATTATCCTAGAAAATCATTATAGGATAATTTATTGGGTTACTCAGTGATGACCACTCAATTCACTCCCCTTTGGTCTGAAGCTGAGGTTGTCGTCCTTTTTGGGTTTCTCATTCTTTTGTTGTGGACCTCTCAGGCAGTCTACTGAAGTCTATGGGCGCCTTCTCAGAAAAAAATTTTATATGTACAAAAAAATCCAATTATGTTTAAATACAGTTATCAAAATATAAAAAAATCCATACATGTCAAGTTAATAATCCCTGCTTTAGCATCCTAAATGCCTGATTTTGGGTATCACTTTTTTTATGTGCACAAATGAAATTCGGTATACAGAATAGGAACAATTCCATTTTATTAAGCTTGATTTTGAATGGGTTTAAACTAATTTATTAAATTTACAGAAATTTGAATTTTGATTTCTTTTATCATTTCATTATTCTAAAAGTGTTATATATAGCAGGATTATTTATTGAACTAAATTTATTAGCTATAAGTTAATTACTCATAATTATTTTTAGTAGTAATTGACTACCATTGGCATGGTAGATAGAGAACTGGTCTTGGAGTCAAGAAGTCCTGGGTTCAAACCCTGCCTCAGACCCACATTAATTGAGTGACCTTGGATCACTCACTTAACTTTTCAGTGCCTCAGGCAGCTCTCCAAGAATTCAAGTTTCAGAGAAGTTGCCAATATGTCATTTGCATTGGTAGAGGAAGTTTTTCATTGGAATCTCTATATCAGTGAAACCACAGGTCTAGTAAAAAAAAAAAAAAAGAATTAAAAAGCAACAGAGGGAAGATGGCATGGCATAGGGAATTTCAGGTCCTAGGAATAACTGGTCCTCAGAAAACTCTCTCAGACTGTAAATAGAAGACAGTTTGCCATTCTATGTCAGTGGGAGGAATTTCCCCACTGGTAGTTAGTTCCTTATGTGGATGAAATCCATAGGTCTAGACAAAAACAGCTACACATACAACTATAGATACAGCAATGAAGTTATTTCATCCACAAGGGCAATAAAAATAGGGACATTAAATATAAAAGAGTAGGATGTTATTGACTTACCCCTAGATTGATTCTATCTAAATTTTAATTAAAACGATGAGATGAATGAGATTACTGATAGTATTGCTACTACTACTACTAACACTGCGGCTACTACAGCTACCACTACTACTACTTCTACTCCTCTACTCCTCCTCCTCCTCTACAACTACATCCACTACTACTACTGCTCTACTGATACCAGTAGTGGTAGTGACCACCATTACCACCATTCCACCTCCTCCTCCTTCTTCTCTTACTATTACAAAGAATCAAAAGACTCTCCATAGGTAACATCCACAAGAATTCAGTCAACAACTGGTCAACAAAGAAGCATTAAACAAATTAGAGTCGAGCAGATTTGTTTGCAGAAACAGGAGTTTGCGATAGTGGTTCAGAACCAATTAATCAGCAAGCATTTATTAAGTGCCTACTATGTGCCAGGTACCATGCTAAGCACTGGGGATAAAACAAGAGGCAAAAGACAAATACCCTCAAGGAGTTTATAGTCAAATGGATTATACCAGTTCATTTCCTGAAGAAATTATAGAAAGATTATACTTAAAGAGTCTGTATTTACTTATTAAGGGATTATTCAATTAGTAGAAATTGTGCAACATATCCCTGCAGGTTGCAAAAAAGTAGCAACTACTGAACACCTACCAAGTAAACAACAAGTACTTCATAAACCAATAGATGCCAAATTCTGTACTACTATACAGCTCTCCCTTCCATGTCTGCCCTTCTCCAGCAAAGAACCTTGAGATTTGGATAAATCATCTATACTGGAACTAGACTATTCTCACAGATTACTGTTTCCCACCATTACCCAGTCATAACACTGATCCAAAAAATTTAAGAACAATGTTTTTAAGAAATGTTGCCATTGTCACCATACCAGATACAGTCTCTAAACTATGTGGAATCTAAGGCTTTTACAATATAGAGGCCTAAAAGAAGAAATCAAAGCCATATGGGAATAGTATGAAGTATATACCATCTTCCTCCTCCTCCTCCTCCTCCTTATTATCATCCTGTCTGTTTCTGGAGTTGTATCGTAATTGCTTTCAAAAAGCCTACAGAAGTTGAGCTTATATACCAATATATATTTTTTTCATTTATAAAAAGCATCTATTATATCCACCTATTCATAAAACATTAAATACAAAAAAATAATAACAGGACAGTAACTTATCCCAGAACCATTTCTATCTGAACTCCGTTGAAAAGGATGAAAAGAATGACATAATAACAAAAACCACCACCCCTACTTCGAAGCTTTTATAGTTTGTACACAACCCTGGGAGTAGTTGGCAAAAGAATTCTGGTCCCTTTTTTACAATTCAGGAAATAGATACAGGAAGATGAGATAATAAACAGCTAGGAATTGGTGAATCTTGGATTTTGATCAACAGGTCAGTCAGCACACATTTATTAAGCACTTACTGTGTGCCAGGCACAATGCTAAGTGTCAGGAACACAAAGAAAGACAAAAAACAGTTTCTGCCCTCAGGGAGCATACATTCTAGTGGAAGAGACAGCATGTGAACTGGAACATAAAAGTTATATACAGAGTAAAGGGAAGGCAGGCAGTCTGAAAGTGGAAAGATGTTAGCACTTTTGGAAGTGTGACTTGAGCAGAGACTGAAGGAAGCCAGGGAAACCTAGAGACTGATGAACAGCTCAAGTCTTCTAACCTCAAGGAAGTGATGTTCACTTTCTACTCTAAGTACTTACCAGTTCTCAAAAATACCATATGAAATCTAATCTCCCTGTATATATAAATGGGAAAGCTCACTTGGAGCTCATCAAAAAGCTGATCCTTGTTACCAGTAGAGTATGTAGATTATAAGGAAATTGGACTTGGAAAATATCATTATCAACTTTTATGAAATATCTTAAATACTTTGTAAATTATCATTCATAAAGTCCATTTAGCTGTCAATTGCTTATAGAACTAAAACCTCTAGGTACAGTCATGAGCAGCTAACTGATTTACATAATCTTGAACAAGGAGATATAGGAAAATCTCTATTTCTTTGTAACTGAAATACGTCAGTATAAGATCCTAAAACTAAACATTATTCCTCTGGGCTGGAAAGCAAATTTATACTACCAGAGGAGAGAATGTTCTTTTACCTTTTACCCCTATGCACTTCACCATCAGTGTATAAAGGAAATATGATTTTACCTTAGCTGTCTTTACTCCTAAGAAGATTACAAAGCTTTCAGGGAAACAGGAAAAGTCTCCTTTACTTAAAAATGGATTGGATTTGGGGATTAGAAGACCTGTGTTCAAAACTTATGATTTTAGGCAAGTTGTTAATCTCTCTCTAATTTAGATTGTTTCTAAAATGAAGAATCTGGATTATATTATCTCTAAACTTTCTTATAACCTTAACCATAATCTTATGTCTCTGCAACCCCTTCTATCAAATGTGAGAATACTTTAATTTTTCTTAATTCAAGAGATGACTTACTAGCCCCAACCTCATTGGTTTTAAATTCACCAATAGATATAAATGATTGATATATGATTCTTTCCTGAAGACAGCTTTCATAGCTGTCTAAATACTAGGTCCCTGAAGATAGGTGAGAGGAGGTCCCACAGAAAGAGTAAAAGGTCACTGAAAGGGCAATGAAGACAAATACATTTATATTCTATCTGAGCAATACTTTCATAGTTCCATCTACCCAATAGATATTACTAGTTGGTCATCTTGTTATCACTTAAATTCATCATATTTAGATGCTAGGAGGTGCTGCAGTGGAGACAGCTCTGGGCTGGAGTCAGGAAGACTCCTCTTCCTCAGTTCAAATCTAGCCTCAGATGCTTGCTAGCTGTATGACCCTGGACAAATCACTTAGCCCTGTTTGCCTCAGTTTTCTCATCTGTAAAATGAGCTGGAGAAGGAAATGGCAAACCACTCCTGTATCTTTGCAAAGAAAACTCCAAACGGGGTCACAAAGAGTCAAACACGACTGAAAAAGGACTGAACAACAAAACCAAACTTATCACCTTCCTCTTGAACTAAATCTCCTTCCAACTTCCAGTTCCCTGTCAACAATGCCATCACGTGTTTATTAGTCACAAAAATTAAAAAACCTCGTAATGATCCACGCATCGCACTTTCCCTTTACTCCCCCACATCTAAGTTAATTATCAGGTCCTATTGATTTTTCCTAGGAAATGTTTCTCGTATCCTTTCCTTCTCTTCCTTTCTATTCTCATGGCCATCATCCCAACCTAGGCCCTTGTCATCAATCTCATGCTTGATCTACTGCTCCTACTGCTTCCTAGGGTCATTCTTGAGCATAGAGCCCCCCCCCCCATTCCAATTCACCTCATCTGCAATTGCCAGGATAATCTTGGCTAAGCATTCTTATTGCTTTCAAATTTTTTTTTATGGTTATTCATGGACTCTTCTTTTCACCCTCCCCCATTAGATTATTAAGTCTTCAAGGGTAGAGACTATGTATTTTTTTTAAAAAATTGTATTCCTAATGAATATCACAGGGTGTTACATATATTGTAGGCATTTAATTTTTTTTTTATCAAATTGCATTATGATGCTGTTTTTTTTATCATGATTCCCTTGCTAAGGAACCTACAGTTGCTCCCTAGTACCTATTACATCAAGTCTAACTTCCTCTGTCTAAATTCAGTGATCTCTGTAATCTGACCCCATTCTATTTATACAACTGAATTTCCCTCTACTCCCCAACATCTTCTCTCTACTCTTATCAAGCTAGTTTCCTCACCATCCAACAAACTTACTGTTCTCATTTCCTATATTTGTGCTTTTACTCATGTCATTTCTTTCTTAGAATATGTTCTCCCAACCCTCTAACATGCTTTAAGGCTCAGCTTGTCCCAGAATCCTTCATTATGCTGGCCATTACAGTCTTCGTTGATCTTCTCTCTTGCTCATTTTCAGCTTTAGATTGTAAGCTCCTTGAAGGAAGGCACTGTCTTTTGCCTTTTTTTTTTGTATTCCCAGTACTTAGCACAGTGCTTGGCACATAGTAGGCACTTAATAAATGTTTATCGATTTACCACTTAATATAACAGTAGACATTAGACTGCATCAGGAGGTGTCTGATGTCTAGAGGAAGGGAAGTAATGTCTCCTCTCTACTCTACTGTGATCTGTTTTATCTGGGTATCATGTTTGGTTCTAAGTACCACATTTTAGGAAAGATGTTGGAAAGTTGGAGAACATCCAGAGGAAAGTAACTAGGGTGATAAGGACCAACAAAGCCATCCCATATGAGGCTTGCTTAAAGGAGATGGAACTATTTCTGTTGGAGAAGAGAAGATTTAGAAGAGCACTGCCCTTAAGCTATTAAGCATTATCACTTGGGAAGAAGAATTAATTTACTCTTCTTGGCTGCAGTGAGCAGAAATAGGAGCAGCATTTGGAAGCTGCAGAAAGATGGGTTATGGAAAGATGTTTTCTAAGGAAAGACTTCTTACGAATAGAGCTATTAACCAGATGTTTTTAAAGGTTCCTCCTCTCTTGAGTGACTTGAGATGAAGCTCAATGACCTTGTTGTGTTTATCTAAAGGGAATTCTTGGTCAGGCATGGGTCAGACTGGATGGCCTCTGAAGTTTCTCCTAACTCTGACATTTGGTGATCTTATAAACTGTGTCATACCTGAAACCTAACGATTTTATCTGCTAGCCAATAGCAGGGCAGTTGACTGTTGGGATGGAGGCTTGGAGATAAGCATGGTGAAACAGATACATTGTATGGAGTCTCAGATCTATATAATGACACTTCGCCTATAACTGCAACCAGTCAACATCACTTTAAAGGCATTTCTTTGAGACTGTGGTTGGTTCAGCATTCCAAGCTTTGTCCTTTTTATTTTATTTATTTAAGAATCCAAACCAAAGCCATATCTCTTCTTGACTATAGATTCAAAATAGTTAGAGATATGGATTTCTATTTTGAATGAATGAACTCTGCAAGTGTTTACCCAAAGCTTATCTTTGAAGAACAGAATGGGCACGTTCGGGATGGGTGGATTTGTTTAATGATAGTAGCTCACATTTATATAAAAATTTTAGGTTCCAAATTACTTTCCTCACAACTTCCCTGTGAGGTAGGTACTATGTTATTATTAACACCCTGATGATTACCAATGAGATCCTAATTGCTAATTCTAATGGGCTTTTCTTAGTCCTCACCTTCTTGACCTTTCTGCATCACTTGACACTGTTGGCCACGCTCTCTTTATGGACTCCAAGCTCTCTAGGTTTTCATAACACTGCTCACATTTGGTTCATATCCTGCCTGTGTGGTTATTCTGTTTCATACCTACTACTCCACATGTGAGTATGCCCCCAAGGTTTTGTCTGGGCTATACTCTCTTTTCTCTTTATATTCTTTTATTTGGAGACCTCATCAGCTCCCATGCATTCAAGAATGTTCTCCATGCAGATGAATCCCTAATATATATGCATGAATTTATGTGTCTATGTATGTATGCATGCATGTATATAGGCATACATACATACATACATATACATACACTCCAGACATGCATATTTATGTTTATATATTTTTACATATATTTACATACACATATCTATCTATATATTGATGGATTGATGGATCTATCAGTCTGTCTATCCATATCAGGCAAGAGGAGATCAAGGGTCCTGAGAGATCATCTAGTCCAATCACTTCACTGAATAGGTGCAGAAATTGATGCTCAGACCTATTAAAAAGTGACTTGCCCAAGATCATGCAACCATTTCATAGCAGAATCCAAGTTTCTTGAATCTAGAACTCTTCTCACTATATCACACTGCCTTTAACTAAAGACCTAGGAAGGAGCAGTTTACATTTACTAAGAAACAAAAACAGAATTGACATAATTTAAGAGAAGTAAACATTTATAGCTGCCTAAAATACTAAGTGGTGTCATCCTTAAAAACAAACAAACAACTTCCTAACCCTGCCTTTAAGGCAGTGAGAAACATTATTTCATAGAATGTCATGAATTACATCGCCCATGATAAGTGTTTGTAAAAAGGAGACTATGAAAACAATTGCCACCTACGGTGTAGCATCCATTGTAGGTGATGAAAAGGTTAAGAAGAGCAATGAAGACGCCCAACAGGCTCCTCCAAATTAAATCAGTATGGGCTAAGTTGGTTGTATTTTAACTGAAAGATTGTAAGGCTAGGGTTAGCTCATGATCCACTTGGTTGTTTTTTTTTTTTAAGTCTTCCACAGTTAAGAACAAACAGCAATATGCCTAAATCATAAATTTGCATACATATATATATTTTTGAAATGAATTTCTTGATTTCTGGTGACTCAGCCTTTGGAGGAAGCATGTTTACTTGTTCAGAAGTCCATTTACAACACTTGCTAATTTTGAGACATAGGTACTTTTCTAAACCACTCTGAGCCTCAGTTTTCTCATCTCTAAAGTGAGAATAACAACTCATCCAGTAGCTCTCTCACAGGGATGCTATGTGGATTGAATAAGAGCCTGCACGTAAAATGCTTCACAAACCTTAAAACATTTGTATGCCTGGGTGCTACTATTAGCAAATGGTATTCCTAGCATTCAGTCAGTTACATTCACTCACTCAATCACAGTTGTTTCATTCATTCAAAAACCCATATTTTCTTCTTTTTTTTGAGAAAATCATAAAGGAAGTAGAAAGAAAACTCGGATATAAGAAGAGGAATTGTCCTTTAAAGCAAATCTTTCCTTATGATGCCAGACACCCAAGCAGAAAAAGTGCAAAGCCTAAAAAAAGATGTGCCAGTTCTAACATCTCATCTGATGACAGCAATGAGCTGCAGCCTCTTCCCTATTTCAGATGAACGGCTTGTCTGATTTGGGCTCTGCTTTTTCCTGCCTTTGCCCCCCACTCTCTTATTTCTACCCTGTCTGTCATAGCTTGTTCAGCTCTCAAACACTGTTGCCTTTTTCTTTAATGAGCCCAAAGTACTTTCTGGTTGGGCACTTCATGATCTTGTCTTATAGCTTGTTTCTGAATTGAGGCTTTGCTTCTGACCATATTTCTACTTGAGTTTTGAGGCATAAAAGAGGAAAAAAGTAATGCCAGAATGAAAAGACATGTTGAAGGAAAATTTGTTTTCAAACCCCCTTACTGATGGTAATTATGGATATCGTATCACTTCCTGACCTGATTGAAGGAATTCATTTTCTAGGTTATATTCCTATTTAAATCTATTTACTAGTCATCTGCAATGTGACAAGATCATCATTTCCAGGGCATTGAGTAGATCTAGGAAAGACTTGTGGGAAAATAGTACCAGATGAGAACGTCATATATGCTTTGATGAAATCATGACTGCACCACATCAAGGTACCCATGACATGTGTGATGCCAGGTACAACTGATAAGGTGACATGGTGTTTGTTTTTTATGGCTTGCCCAGATGGCAAAAAGAGGATGCTATGCATTTACAGCACTTAAAACAGATGTTTTAAATTGCTGCTTATTTGAGTCATAGGATTTAGAGCTGCAAAGTACCTAAGAAATCTTCTAATTCAGTCCTGTCATTGAGGCAGCTAGGTGATAGAGTGGAGAGAGTAATGGACTTAGAGTCAGGAAGTCCCGAGTTCAAATCCCATCTCAGATACTTACTAGCTGTGTGACCCTAGGCAAGTGACTTAACCTCTATCTGCTTCAGTTTCTTGAACTGTAAAATGAGGATAACAGCACCTACTCACAGGGTTGTTGTGAGGATCAAATGAGATATTTGTAACTGAGCACAAAGCCTGGAACATAGTAGGTGCTTTATAAATGCTTGCTTGCTTGCTTCCTTCCTTCCTTCCCTCTTTCCTTTGAGAAACTGAAGCCCAGAGAGAGGAACTTTCCTAAGCTTACAGACTGGTTAATATGTAAATGCCATATGTAAGTCATAGATTTAAGATTAGACCCCAGGTCTCTTGACTCTGAAGTGAGGACGGTGCTCATTGTATCACACTGCTTCATTCTCTTCAGTTTGGGGACTTGATGTTCAGTGAAAATGTTCCATACAAATTTAAAATATCTAACAACAGGAACTATGAGAAGAACAGTGTTGAGGATGGAGAGTTGGCCTTTGGGTCAGGAAAACTTGGGTTCTTGTTCTGTCTCTGATACATTCTCAGAGTCATCATGGGCAAGTCACTTAACCTCTTGGTTGTTTTTGTTTGTTGCTCACTTATTTTCAGTCATGTCCAATTCTTTGGGCCCCCATTTGGGGTTTTCTTAGAGAGATAATGGAGTGGTTTGCCATTTCCTTCTCCAGATGAGGAAACTGAAGCAGTGTTAAGTGAATTGCCCCGGGTCACAAAGTGTCTGAGGCCAGATTTGAACTCATGAAGATAAGTCTTCCTTATTCCAGGCCTGGAGCTCTCTCTACTGTACCACTTAGCTCCTGCTAAAAGTTGTTGTTCAAGTGTTTCAATCATGTCTGAATCTTCAGGACCCCTTTTGAGTTTTTTTTTTTTGGCAAAGATACTAGAGTGGTTTGCCATTTCCTTCTCCAGATGAGGAAACTGAGGCAGAGTTAAGTGACTTCTCTAGGATCACACACTTAGTAAGTATCTGAGGCTGGATTTGAACTCAGGTCTTCCTGACTCTAGGGTTGGCACTCTATGTCATCTAGTGTCCCTATTCTTAGTGCTACAGACAGTTCCCTAAGGCTATTGGTTACAGACAGATTGCCTGCCCTAATAGAGCGAATTCCCACACTAGAAGTTCCCTGCAATGATGAAATCACAGGTCACCCCTGCAAACCCTGCAACAACAGCAAAAAGAATACCTGGGCAAACTGAGTATTGGTAGATGGTGATAGTAGGGAGTCAGTTGCTTTACTTTTAAAAATGAGCTTGTCACTCATTTCTTGAAACAACAGATGAGGTATGAAAAATTAAATTAGTGAACCAAGGTAGATAAACAAATAATAAAAAATTCAAGGCTTTTAAAAACAATGATGTTCATTTTAATAGGAAAATTAGATATATGCTTGAACAGATGCATAGAAATCCATCCTTATAAAAATGTTTCCATTAATTAATTATAGCTCCAACAACGAAATTGACTTATGTTTCTGTTTAACTTGTTGAGTTTCTGCTCATTATAACATAATGAAGCATTTTTTTTCCTTTACCAGCAAAAATCATACGATTTCTTCTCTTTTGCTAATATGGCATCGATCCTGATTTTTCAAAACTCCTTTTGCTTTTTCATTTAAAATCACCAAATATGCTCTTCCATGCCTGTCACACATTAATGTCAAGGATTCTAAGCTATGTTTAAGTTATCCACTGGCATCTAGTAATTATCCAGAGCTATTGAACGCAAGGCACTATCTTCTGATGTGTAAAATTTCAGATCTGAATAGAACTCCTCCATTTAAGCCCATCTTGAGACAGTCCTAGTATAACTTTTAAGATTAAGCAATTAAGGATGATTTATTTATTTAAGGGTCATATGTTGATCAACATTTGACCAGAGAATTTTGCCTCCAAATGAATGAGGAGGCACAGAAGAAAAAGCACAAATGATGTCAGGAGATGTTACTGGTCCCATTGTGACTGAAGCATCATAGTTTTTCCAAGCAAAATTGTCCTTCAACAGGAAAAAACCTCCACCTTCCTCAGAAGAGCCATCCAACCACTTCCATCAATAATATGAATTTAGATAAAAATTATTCAAATCAGAACTTGTTGGAGATATTTTGAAAACAATAATGGATTGGTGTTTTATTGTGTGAAAGTCCAGTAGTCACTGTGTAATTAAGTATTTTGCAATGAGAACTTTTGATTTTCCCCTTTAGATTCATTTTTGTCCCCTCTGTTTTGATCCTGTGTTTCTTACTTGAAAAAGAAAAAAAATAGCCCAGCAACTCAAACCGGAGACTTGCATTGGTATCAGACACAATGTAAGTGAGTCCTGATACCTTTTTATCACTTGTACACTAGGAATTCTATTTTTTAAATGATATCCTGCCAGCTTTTTCACAATCCATTAATTCCTGGATCAACATCAGAAGGAATGTCAGAGCAGAGTGAAATTCTTGTAAGACACAGATGTCAGGATCAAAAGTCAGAGACATTCTCAGAACAGCAGGGAAGCGTGCTGGTTCGACCTTAATCGTAACAATTAGTATCTGCCATGTGACATTCTCTATACTCTGCCTCTATTTCTGTTAAGTTCCAGCATGATGAAAAGACAAAGTGTTTTCTCAAGTTAGATGTAACATTTCACATGCTTTGGTTGCAAGATTTATTTGGGGGAAAGGCTGCTCAAGTTTTGTTAAGTCTTTCTGAAATGACCATCTATGAAAAAATGTGGATGAGCCTCAGTAAAACTCTTATTTTGCCGGATAGGCACAAATGTTCATTTTCTAGAGATGTGTCAAATATAAGGTGACTTACTTTATGGATATTTATGTGGTGGTTGTTACTCCAGAGAAGGCTTTAGTTATTTTTTAAATACTTTATAAACAGGCTGATTTTACATTCTGCTCCTAGAAAATTCCACTGGATGTTCAATCAGTGGGAAATAATTAGATGGGGACTTGACTATCTCAGCTTTCTTTTTCCCCCTCACTTGATAGTATTTTATTTTTTCCAATTACATGTAAATATAGTTTTCAATATTCACCTTTATAAGATTTTGAGTTCCACATTTTTTCTCCCTCTCTTCCCCTCCCCAAGACAGCAAGCAATCTGATATAGGCTATACAAATACAGTCATATTAAACATATTTCCACACAGTAGTCATGTTGTGAAAGACGAACTAGAACAAAAGGAAAAAACCGCGAGGAAGAAAAAAGAGAGAGACAATAGTATACTTCAATCTGCATTTAGACTCTATAATTTTTTCTCAGGATGTGGATAGCACTTTCTATCTTGAGTCTTTTGGAATTGTTTTGAAAAGCTAAGTCTGTCAAAGTTAGTCATCACACAATGTTGCTGTTACTGTGTATAATGCTCTCCTGGTTCTGCTCTTTTCACTCACCATCAGTCCATACAAGTCTTTCCAGGTTTTTCCGAAGTCTGCCTGTTCATCATTTCTTATAGCACAATAGTATTACATTATATTCATATACCACAACTTGTTCAGCCTTTCTCCAGTTGATGGGCATCCCCTCAATTTCCAATTCTTTGCCACCACAGAAAGAGCTGATATAAATATTTTTGTACTCGTGGGTCCTTTTCTCTTTTTTATGATCTCTTTGGAATACAGACCTGACTATCTCAGTTTTCAGATGACCACAGAATTTAGAAATAAAAGGGATCTTAGAGATCATCTAGGCTGATACCCTTATTTTACAGGGGTGGAAACTGAGGCTCAGAGAGGTTACTGGAACATAGCAGAGCTACTCTATTTACACAATTCATGCAGTAAACATTTATTAAGCACCTACTATGTGCCAGGCACTGTGCTAATAAGCAGGGGGATAAAAAAAGGTCCTCCTTGTCCTAGAGGACCTTACATATGCTACCTTAAAGAAGCATCCCTTTAAAGGGGATTATGAGGGGCAGCTAGGTGGTGCAGTGGATAGAGCACTGGCCCTGAAGTCAGGAGAACCTGAGTTCAAATCCAGCCTCAGACCAAACACTTGACACTTACTAGCTGTGTGACCCTGGGCAAGTCACTTAACCCCAACTGCCTAAGCAAAAAAACAATAAACAAAAAACAAAAACAAAAACAAAAAGTAAAGGGGATTATGTTTATCTTGTGTGTACTTAAAGCCAAAAAGAAATTTAGAGGGTAGCTGGTAGGTAGGTACATCAGTAGGTACATCACTAGGCCTGGAGTCAGAAAGACCAGAGTTCAAATAGGACCTCAGATATTAACTATGTGTTGCTGGACTAGTCGCTTAACCCAGTTTTCCTCATTTTCCTCATCTGTAAAATGAGCTGGACAAGGAAATGGCACGCCACTCTAGTATCTTTGCAAAGTAAACCCCAAATGGGGCCACAAAGAGTCAGACGTGAATGAAAAACAACTGAACAACAACAGCAGTAACAAAAAGAAACTTATTGTACGGTGAAAAAATTCAGTCAACTAGTTGATTTTGGCTACAGGAGGCTAAATAACTGGTTCGACTGATTATATTTCACCAACCGATTTTTTTTAATTGCTTTTGTAGACACGAAATGTAGATGACTGTGCTTTGTTATCCAGAAGTTAGCTATCCAGCAACTTTTAAGCATCATGACCAGCCTCAAAACTAGAAGTTTAGGTAAAAAAAAAGATCTCTGGCCTCCCAGAATATTCATTTGCATTGTAAACAGCCAAAAAACAAACAAACAAACAAAAATGAAGAAGAACTGGTGCCTCAAGGATTCTACCGGATTAGATTTGATTGGTTGGCTCATTGGCCCACGGGAGAGGAGCAACTTCCATCAGATGATAACAGTTATAACAGCAAAGTCAAAAATCTTAGGAGAAAGCAACAGGAAGTAAAGGAAGAAAGGGGAAAAAAAGGAGAGAGAGGATAGCAGGATAATAAGTCCCAGACTCTTGGATAGCCAAAGGAGGCATCTACAGGAAAACTCAAGAAGTCTGGAACAACTTGACATTGTAGAGCAAATAATGTTACATACCTCAGGAGCTCCAGTAGGTAGCACCTTACAGACGCGTGCTTTCATCTGCTGTGTTCACAATGATGATCCTCAGTCAGTTAGGCGGAGCCACATTGAAAGTACTGGGTCTGGAGTCAGGAAGACCTGAATTCTGATTCTGCCTTAGACACTTAATTGCTGTGTGACCGTGGACAGTTACTTCACCTCTCTTTGCCTTAGTGTCCTCCAATGTAGTAATAATAAATATTATGATAATAAATGAATAGTAAACTAATGACAGCACCTATCTGCAGGGTATTTGTGACAATCAGATAAGAGAATATTTATAAAAGTGCTTAATAAATGTTTGTTTCCTTCCTTTCTCAGTTATCAAGAAAAAAGTTAATTCAGTATATTCTAAGAAGGTAGATAAATGTATGATTCCTTTTAGAGGAAAACTTACGATAAAAAAAGGACTAAAATACAAAAAACAAAAACCAAAAAATGCTGGCCCTACCTCGGAAATTTAGGTATGGAAGAACAACTTTCTGGATGTTAAAAACAATTTTCTACATGAGTCAATTCTAGTGTGAGATTGGCCCCTGGAGTAATTTACTGGCTTGCTCCTGTGTATGCGGTGACCCTTGGGGTCACCTGGAGCCATGAATTTTTCCCCCAATAGATACATGAATATTTAAGAAACACCTTTACTAAAAGTGGCCAAGCAGGGACAGGAACCTTCCTCCTTCCTTTTTTCTCTATCTACTGCACACAGCCCCTTCAGAGGCCCTCTGAGTACATTTGTAGTCTCCTTGGCTTTCAGTATTTACAGAGACTCTGTTATCATTTTCTTGTTTTCCTTATGGTAGGAATATTGACCAAAATACTATGTATGTGATGGGAGTGTGTAGGGAGTGACAAAAACTGCCAAAAAAGCTTTAAGACTAAAATACCCTCTTATAATTTTTCTCAATTAGACTAGGCCACTTTTCCTTTAGTCTTGGTTCTTTGAATATATAAATATCACTCAGGTGTAGAAATAGGCTTTTCCCTTATCATATGTGATGTGAAACACTCTTTCATATGATTGTTGGAATTTTCTTCTCTCTCTCCCCCTTCCATCTCTCTGCAATTGAAAAAAGAAAAACAAAACCATTTTAAATGTGTGTGTGTGTGTGTGTGTGTGTGTGTGTATTTGCTTTGTTGACTCTCTCTATATATATATATACATATATATATAGAGTCAACAAAGCAAATTCCTATTTCAGCCATATCCTATAATATTCTTTTGCCACAATACTGTTCTATTAAATTCATATACCGTAATTTGTTCAGGCGTTCTCCACTTGATGAGTATCCGATGATTTCCAGCTTTTTGCAACCATGAATAGAATTACTATAAATATGTTTGTACATATGAGTCCTTTCCCGCTCCCTGTCATCTCTTTTGGGAGTAAACCAAGTGAAAGCATTGCTGGGTCAAAGGGTACACACAGTTTAATGACTTTTGATGCATATTTCCAAATTGCTTTCTGGAATGGCTTCAGGCAATTCACAGTTCTATCAACAAGGCAATAAGGTAGTTTTTCCCCTCTCAGCCCCCCAACATTTGTCACTTTTCTTTTTTTGTGTTGTCAGCTTTGGCCATCTAATGAGTGTGAGATTAGAACCTCAAAGTTACTTTAATTTGTATTTTTCTAATCATTAGTTATTTGGAGCATTTTTAATAAAGCTAGTGATAACTTAGATTTCTTCCTTTGAAAACTGCCTGTTCATGTTTTTATCAATTGGGGAATAGCTCTTATTATTATATATTGGTATAAGTTCCTTATATGCCGTGGTAATGAGAACTCTATCAGAGAAACTTTCTGCAAAGATTTTTTCCCTAGTTATTTACTTTCCTTCTTATTTTTTTTAGCAGCATTGGTTTTGTATGAGCAAAAGCTTTTTAATTTGTATGATCAAAATTGTCCATTTTATCTTCTGTGACCCTCTCTTTTCCTTGTGGATCATGAATTCTTCCTCTATGCATAGGTCTGAAAGGTAATTTCTTCTTCTAGTGATGATTAGGGATACTCTTGTTTTGCTTTTGATATTATTGAAAAGGATTCTAGTTTAACCATATTACATATAATAGTGTCATTTGGTTTTAGATCTATACTACTTTCCATTCTAAGGAAAAGTCTGTTTATTCTTATCTTTTCTAGTGTTTAACAGAATGCGTTTTGTCAAGAGCTTTTTCTGCATCTATTGACATAATTATATGATTTTTGTTATTAATATTATAGGTAAATACTGAATCACCCCTGCATTCCTGGTATACATCAAGCTTTATTATGGTGAATAACCTTTTGACTAAGTTTCTGTAGTGTCCGTGAATATTTTTTTGTTTTTTTAAAATTTTTTTTTATTTTTAGGCAATTGGGATTAAGTGACTTGCCCAGGGTCACACAGCTAGTAAGTTTGAAGCGTTTGGTCTGAGGCTGGATTTGAACTCAGGTTTTCCTGACTTCAGGGCTGGTGTTCTATCCACTGCGTCACCTAGCTGCCCCCCATGAATATTTTTTCAAAAAATTTTGCATCAATATTCATTAGATACTAGCTATAGCTTCCTTTATCACTCCCTGTTTGGAGTAAAAGCTGATACTTATTTCATAAAAGGAGTTTTGTGGTATGCTTTCTTTCCTGTTTTTTGGAAAATAATTTATATGATATTGTAGTTATTTGTTCTTTGAATGTGTGATAGGATTCATTTTTAAATCCTTCTTAGTCTGGCTTTGTTTTTTGTTTTTTGCTTTGAGATCTCATTTGTGAATTGTGTAATTTCTTTTTTTGCTTGAGATATTAAAATTACTCATTTTTCTTCTGTTAATCTGGATCTTTCATTTTTTTAAAATATTCATCCATTTCACTTAAATTATCAGGCATTTTTTTTTGGTATGTATTTGGGTAAAATTCTTTCTAACAGTCTGCCTTATTTTCTCTTCTATTGTGATTTCTTTTTCATTTTTATTTTGGCAATTTAATTTTCCTCATTAAAAATAAAATTAGCTAATGATTTGTCTTTCATTTTTCATTTTAAACCTATTTTTTTTTTTTTTTTTTGGCTAGGCAATGGGGTTAAATGATTTGCCCAGAGTCACACAGCTAGTAAGTGTTATGTGTGGATTTGAACTCAGGTCCTCCTGAATCCAGAGCTGGTGCTCTATCCACTGCACCACCTAGCTGCCCCACACCTATTTATTTTTTTATTTATCAACTCTGTGTTTTTTAATTCCTTTTAATTCATTTAATTTTCAAAATTTTTATTTTTTTCTTTTTATGACACTTTTCTAGTTATTACACACTCAGTTCATTGATATCTTGTTACTTTTGTTGATGAAAGCATTAAGAGATATACATGTTCCTATAAGGACCACCTTAACTGCATGGCTAAAATTTGAGTATTTCATCTCACTGTTATGATTTTCTCTGATAAAATTATTATTTCTGTAATTTGTCCTTTGGCCCACTTATTATTTTTAAGTGAGTTTTTATCGATGTCTTTTGTTTTCTTTTTACATCACCATAATTCGCCCCAGTTATTTCTCTCCCTCTATTTCCCAGAGAACCATCCAATATAACAAATAGTATTTTTTAAGAGATAAAAAAGGAAAAGAAAAAAATAAGGATAACTGATCAGTACATTGAAAAAGTCTGACAATATGTGCAGTGTGTAGTACTTGTGGACCCCCGACATGTGCAAATAGGTTTTGAGTCATTCATGTTCATTATCGTTTTCCAACATTCACTTTTATCTTTTGTGGTTCTTTCCATTTATATTATAGTCATTGTGTATATTATTTTCTTAACTCTGCTTCAGCTACTTTGCATCAAGTCATGTAAATCTATGCATGCTTCTCTGTATTCATCACATTCATAATTTCTTATAAGACAGTAATATTCAATTATATCTAGCCTTTCCCCAATCAATGTGTATCTATGTCATTTCTAATTTTTTTGCTTTTACAAAAAGTACTGCTATAATTATTTTGGTGCATGTGGGAATCTGCTTCTTCTCAATTACCTTTTTGTGATACAAGCTTAATAGTGGCTTATCTAGGTCAAAGGATATGGACCTTTTCATCACTTTATTTGCATAATTCCAAATTGCTTTCCAAAATGTTATACTGATTCATAGCTCCACCAGCAATGTACTGGTATTTCTATCTTCCCAGAATCCCTCCAACACTGATCATTCCTATCTTTTATCGTGTTTGCCAATTTGTAGTGTATGTGGTAAAATCTTAGAGTTATTTTGATTTCCATTTTTTCTTATTAGTAATGGTTTGGAACATTTTTTCATATAGTTGTTAATAGTTTTTAATTCACATTTTAGGAACTGTTTATTCATGTATTCATACCCTTTGACTACTTATCTGTTAACAATCACATGATAAATGTTCTAAAGTATTCATATATATGTATATGTAGAAATATACATATGTGTACATATATACCAAACTTTTATCAAAGACATTTGATACAAAGATTTTTTCCCCATTCAACTACTAAGCATTAGGTTTTTTTATTCAGAGTCTTTCCAGTTTCATGTAATCAAAATTATCTATTCGATTTTTTGTAATTACTTCTATCCGTTGTTCAGTTAAGAATATATCTCCTGCTCAGATATATGTGATCTGTTACTCTTCTAATTTCTTTTATAGTATGATCTTTAATATTAAGATAGTTTATCTCTTTAAAACATTGTGAAATATGGTGTGAAGTGTTGATCTAAGTTTATTAAAACTAGTTTTACCAGCAGTTTTTATCAAATAAGGAATTCCTTTTTTTTTTTTTTTGGTGAGGGAATTTTGGTGTTAAGTGACTTGCCTAGAATCACACAGCTAGTGGGTGTTATATGTCTGAGGCCAGATTTAAACTCAGATCCTCCTGACTCCAGGGCCAGTACTCTATCCATTATGCCAACTAGGTGCCCCAGAAATTCTTTCTTAAGTAATTTATGCAGTTTGTTTAACAATGAGTTATTGAATTTCACTGTTTCTGATTCTCCCTTATCTGGGCTGTTCTACTGAGCTACCTCTCTACTTTTTAACTGATATCAGTTGGTTTTGATGATTGCTTCTCTATAATCTAGTTGGAAGTCTGAAGTCCCTTTGCCTTTACTTGAAAAAAATACTTTGATATTCTAGATCTTTCATTTTTCCAAATAAATGTTATTATTTTACTGGCTTCTTCAAAATATCCCTTTGATAATTTACTGATAATTTGAAAGCATAAATTAACTTTGGTAGTACTGTTATTTTTATTTTATTGGCATAACCCATCCAAGAGCACTTAATACACTTTCAGCTATTTAAGCAGTTCTTTATTTTTTTAGCTAGCATTATGTAATTGAATTTATACAAAATTTTTTGTGCTTTGATAGATTGATCTCCAGATATCTTACGCATTTTGTAGTTATTTGGAATGGAATTTCTGTTTTTATCATTGCCCCTCAGCTCTTGTTATTATTATATATAAATGCTCTTGATTTTGAGGCGTTATTTTATAGACTGAAATTGCTAATCTCAATTAGTATCTTTGTTGATTCTCTAGGATTTTCTAAATAAATCATCATATCATTGTCAAATTAGGATAATTTTATGCTCAATATTCTTGTACTGAGACTATAGAGTCCTGAAAGAAGTTTCTGTTCTAAAGACATCCATCATATAAAGCCAATATTACTTTGCCTTGAATAAACCTTTTGGTTGGACCATCCCAAAACAAAAAGGGGATGGCAGGGTCCTCCCTGCCAAATATATATATATATATACACACACACACACACACACACACACACACACACACACACACATTATATATATATTATATATGTATGTATGTATGTATATATGTGTGTATATATATATAAGATTTATATCATTAATCATAGGAACTTTCTGACTATACGTATTGCCATTTCAAGTTAAGCGGCAAGACAGAACAACGTAAGCTATGACGGTAAGAATTTGTTAACTTTCTACTTATGTGTAAGGTATTGTATTAGGTATGTAAAAATATTAAACAGTCCCTTTCCTCAAGGAATTTTCACTCAACTGGGAGATTACAATATGAAAAGAGATGAGTAAATGAAGAGTATATACAAATTAAATATAATTTGGGAAGAAGAGGTAGAGTAATAGTTTTAATAGGAGGAGAGGAGCAGTAAAGTCTTTTATGTAGGAAACAGCACTTGAGCTGGACCTTGACGAGTGCTAGGAATTCCAAGAAGTGGAAAGTGTATTCTTGTCAAGTGAAATACAAACCTGAATAGCAAGAGTCAACAGATTCAGTATCCCATAGGCGCCTCCTGTGTGATTACAGAGCTCTGTGCTGGACACTGGGGGACATACAGAGATTAGATATGAAGTAGTCCCTTTTTTAGTGTATGAGCTAGTAAGAGATGACTGATGCACATACTTAATAACTACTCTTTGTGATAATGTTTATAGATAGGTGAGAAGGAATCAGTGGTGAGGAAGACATTGACGATGCATTAGCTTATTTTTTCATCCTGTTAGGATCTTCAGGGTCAACATACCCATTTCCTTCAAATGCTCTCTTGGCATACGTAATGCTCCTTATACAGAACACTCCATCTCCAAATTGTACTTTTTCATTGGCTGCTCCCAAGACTGAAATGGTCTTCTTACCTAGTCCGCCTAGACCTCCTTCAAGATTCAGCTCAAATCTTACCTTCTGCAATAGGCCTTTGCCTTTCCTCTGACATTACCCATCTCCCTCTCTTTTTCTTTCTCTCTCTGTTTTTGTCTCTCTCTTTCTGTTTTATGCATAAATGTATATATACACAATACATAAAAATGTATATACATACATATCCATATGTATGTATACATATACACACATATGTGTATGTGTGTTTGTGTGTATGAAAGAGCAAACATGGGTTGGACACTACCTTAAAATGGGGGAGCTGATTGATTAGAGGAAGGGACTGCAGAGACAGAGTGATCCTCCAAAATGAGAATGCTGTTATAGAATGGTGGAGAAAGAAGTCTAGAATAGTCAGGAGTTTAGCCTGGAGAGGAATGAAGGAATAACAAAGATGGTGTTGAGTGTGACCTACACAAAGGCTCAGAAGGCCACTTGCCATCTTATCAATGACCATTCAGTTCAGTAAGCTTTCATTAAGTACCTACTAGATATAAGACCCCTTGGGGATATTATTAACTAGGACAATATGAAGCCCTTGCCTGGAGCTAGCTAGATTTCTCTCCAGTTTTGTTGTGAGATGGTATTAGCACTTGATGGAAGTATTTCATTTCATGAGCACATATGGTTTGCTGGCTTTAGCTAAGTCATACAGATTTGTTGGTGGAAACAGATCTATTTTCAATGGCTATTCAGGACCAGAAACTAAAGAAAATAAGGAGTCTAGATTAAGGATCAAGGAGATAGTAGAGACTGGACAACATATGAGTGCATCATATAAAAGTTACTTCCTTCCAAATACCCAGGTATGAACTGATGGTAATAATTTTTTATGAGAAGCATGCTTTCTTTAATCGAATGACAGACAAAAATCCCTCATATTACAAATAAGGATAAAGATAGGGACTGAACTCTGATTTCATTGATAAGAGAAACTCAAAGAAGGAAAAAAAGTACAGGTTTCAAAATATCCTGGTGAAGTCAACTGATAAGTTATACTGGAACTAGATAATTATTACAGATTGAATTGTTTCCCCAGTAACCTAGAGGTAATACTGATTCATTAAAAAATAAGAATAGTATTTTTGATACATGGTATCATCCCACATACTCATAATCTCTAGGCTACATGGAACAAAAAGCTTCCCAAGTGTAGAGACTTGGCTGACAAGATAAGAATGGAGGAAGGACGAGATGAGGTGCATATCGTCATTGTGGTACTGTCTGCTTCTGTAGTTGTGCCAGTGATGTTTTAGCAAGCCTACAGAGCCTAAGCTCACATTCTAATACTTTTATTTAGCTACAAGAAAAGCCCCAATACTTTATCCACCTGTGTAACAGTCCAGGGCGGCTAAGTGGAGCAGCAGAAAAGGTGCCAGGCCGGGAGTCAGGGAAGACTCGTCTTTCTGAGCTCAAATCTTGCTCAGACTCTTAGTCACTGCTGTGTGACCCTGGGCAAGTCACTGAACCTTTTTTGCTTCCATTTTCTCATCCATAAAATGAGCAGGAGAAGGAAATGGCAAAGCACTCCGGTGTCTTTGCCAAGAAAAGCCCAAATGGGGTCACAAGGAGTTGGACAAGTAGCAACTTGTCCCAGGATCAGGTTGGGGTGAGAGTATTTCCTGCAGTGATGAAATGCTATGTCCAGAAGAGAAGAAAACCTATATAAATGTGAGCTATTGTAACTGTTTTAAAAACCTCTTATTGATATAGTACTTTAAGATTCATAGTGTGCTTCTCTTGCAACAAATTGTGGGGTGGACAGTGCAAGCATTATTGGTTCCACATTACAGACCAGGATGTTGAGGCTCCCAGCCGTTGTGACTTACTCTCTAGTTACAGAATCAGTGCAAGACCTGGTATTTCAGTCCAGGTCTCCTGATTTCAAGTTCTCGGCTCTTTCCGTTTCTTCACAAGTATTTTTAAGGAAAGTCAACTTGGCAATTATTGATAGGTACCCACGCAGATTAGGAGTTTAAATGATTGGGAAAAAAACATATCATTTTCCCCCAAATCATTTTTCAAAAGCAAAATCGGGAACAGCAATTATGTAGGGCGTGAACACTTGTCAGATCCTTTACAGTCGATGTATGATGGACATCTGTCAGTCTGACCACTGGCTTTTCATATATCAATCCCGTCATTTGTTTTCTCTTCTATCAATTTACTCTCAGTTCGTGTGCTATCAAAAATGAAATATGCCAAGTGAATTTCTCACAGAAGAATAAATCTTTTGAGATATCATGAATCTTTCAGCCCCACATGGATAGAATGGTTATTAGATCAGTTGAAATGCCTCCGAACTTTATTTGAAGTGCTACCATTTTTCAGGCTTCATGGTAGAAACTTTTTGAATGAAAATATGTTAGTGAAACCCTCAGGATAAAGTTATGCTCAAAGAATTGTATGCAAACCATCCTGGCTTAACATTTTAACATGAGAATTGTGTAATTGAATTAGTTTTTATTAAGCTTCCCTTAGGCAGTCCCCCTTTTAGTATGGGATTGTTCCAAAAGTTCATTGGTAAGTCTTGTTATATAGGGTGGTTAGATTGTCAGGCCCTCCTACAAAATCCCATTTAACTCTCTTTTTTTTTCAAAATGTTTTATTAATTTATTTTGAATTATCAACTATCACTTCCATAAGCTTTTGAGTTTTAAATTTTTCTCCCCCTCCCTCCCTCCCCAAGATAGCACACAATCCAATATAGGCTATACATGTACATTCTTATTAAACACATTTTCACATTAGTGATGTTGTAAGTAAGAATTAGAACCAATAGGAGGAACCATCAGAAAGAAGAAACAAAACACAACAGAAGCAAAAATAGCAAATAGTATGCTTTGATCTGCATTCAAACTCCATATTCTTTATTTGGATGTGGATGGCACCTTCCATCATGAGGCCTTTGGAGATGTCCTAGATCCTTGTATTGCTGAGAGGGGTTAAGTCTATCAAAGTCAGCCATCACTAAATGTGGCATTTACTGTGTGCAACGTTCTCCTGGTTCTGCTCACTTCACTCAGAATCAAACCATACAAGTCTTTCCGGGTTTTTCTGAAGTCTGCCTGTTCATCATTTCTTATAGCACAATAGCATTCCATTACATTCATATATCACATTCACAATTATGATTACTATCTGTGTCTTTCTCTCCATCCTTCTCTCTCCCCCCCTTTATGCTTTTCTTTCTCCTTTCTCCTCACCAATGTTTTACCTTTGACCACCGCCTCCCTTAGTCCCAACTCCCTTCTATTAGCCCCCTCCATTTTCTTTCCCCTTTTCCCTCCTACTGTCTATAGGGCATGTTAGATTTCTATACCTAATTGATTATGTTTTTCCCTTCTTGAGCCAAATCTGATGAGAGTAAGGTTCAAACAGTGCTCATCTCCCTCCCCTCTTTCCCTCTGCTGTAATAGGTTTTTGTGCCTTTTCCTGTGATGTAATTTACCCTAGTCTGACTCCTCCTTTCTTTTTCTCTCAGTACATTTTCTTAGTTAGATCAGATTAATTCACTTACTTGGATCCATTTAACCCACTTGATTAGATTTTTTTTCATTACATCAGAGTCAATTTATACCCACCCCCTTTATGCATATCCCTTTAACACAGTGTAATAACAATACAGTTCTCAAGAGTTACAAGTGTCATCTTCCCTTGTAGGGATGTAAACAGTTTGCCCTTACTAATAACATGTTGTTTCTTTCTGTCCCATTTACCTTTTTATGTCTCTCTTGAGTCTTGTATTTGAAGATCAAATTTTCTGTTTAGCTCTGGTCTTTTTATCAGGAAGGTATGGAAGTCCCCTAGTTCGTTGAATATCCATCTCCTCCCCTGACAGATCATGCTTATTTTTGCTGGGTAGTTGATCCTGGGTTGTAATTCAAGCTCCTTTGCCTTGTGGAATATCATATTCCATGCCCTATGGTCTTTTAATATAGAAGTTGCAAGGCTCTGTGTAATCCTGACTGTGGTTCCATGATATTTAAATTGTTTCTTTCTGGCTGCTTGCAATATCTTCTCTTTGACCTGATAATTTTGGATTTTGGCTACTATATTCCTTGGTGTTTTCAATTTGGGATCTCTTTCAGGTGGTGATTGGTGGATTCTTTCTATGGCTATTTTACTCTCTGGTTCTAGGACCTCAGGGCAGTTTTCCTTTATGATTTCCTGAAAGATACTTTCCAGTCTCTTTTTTTCATCATGATTTTCAGGTAGACCAATAATTTTTAAATTGTCTCTCCTGGATAGATTTTCCAAGTCAGTTGTTTTACCAATGAGATATTTTACCAATGAAATATTTTCATCTATTTTTTCATTCTTTTGTTTTTGTTTGACTGATTCTTGCTCTCTCATACAGTCATTAGCTTCCATTTGCTCAATTCTAATTTTTAACAAATTGTTTTCTTCTATTAGATCTCGTATCTCCTTCCCCATTTGGTTAATTGTATTTTTTAGGGACTTGTTTTCTTCAGTGTACTTTTTTCCAGTTGGCCAATTGTATTTTTTTAGGGACTTGTGTTCTACTGTTAATTTTTGTCCTTCCTTTTCCAAGCTATTGACTCTCTCTTGCATACCTCTCATTTCTTTTCCCATTTTTTCTTCTACCTCTCTCATTTGACTTTTAAAATCCTTCTTGAGCTCTTCTAAGAAGGCTTTTTGGGCTTCAGACCAATTCGTATTCCCTTTTGAGGTTCCAGATGTGGGTTTGTTGACAATGTTGTCCTCTTCAGAATTTCTGCCTTGATCTTCACTCTTCCCATAAATAAGAATCTATTGTACGTTTCTTTTTGCTCATGGTGTTTGCTTATTTCCTGGCCTTTAAAGAGATCGGGCTCTCCTGCTGGGGAGCAGAGGGCACTGACCCAAGCTTCTTGTGTTGGGAGCCTAGGGCCTGGTCACTGGCTTTGTGTGCTGGGGCCTCCAATGTTGGCAGCTTACCTGGTGATGGGCTGGAATCAGCAACACTGGAACTCTAGGGGTAGGATTGGGTAGTGTGGCTCCTGGAGATTTCCAGCTCACCCAGGCCTTTCCTTCCTTTTGCTTTCTTCAGCTTCTTTTAGATGGCTGTTGTAGCGTGTTTATCTGCCTGGGCCCCTTGGAGCACTGCTTCCCTTAGTTTTGCTGAGGCACTGGGAGACTCGGTTTCTGTAGAATGCTGAGGCACCTGATGGTTTTCTGAGCTGGTTTCCTCCAGTTCCCCCACCCTCAATGAGGCACTCAGGGGTCCACCTGTTGGTGTTTGCCTGCTCCACTACCGGGGTTTCAGGATCTCCTCCTGGTATGCTGAGGCGGGGCTTTCAGCTAGCTTGCTGGGATGCTTCCCATTCTGTACTGCTCCCCTTCCCCCAGGGTAAGAGGGGACTTTCCAGTTAATCCCTCAAGCTACCTGGGCTACTGGACTGCTGCATCCCATCTTTCTTCTGGTTCAGCTGTTCCAGGGTTTTTTCTGGGGTGATATTTTCTGGGCTTTCAGGTGTTAATAAGGGAGGGTAAGAGAGACTCACCTCGTACTCCGCCATCTTGGCTCCCAGAAGTGGAAGTCTGCATTTAACTCTTAATATGCTAGAGGTCGAGTACCATGCTTACAGATCCATTGATCCCAATTGGCACCCTGGAACAATAATTATGTGTCTAGAGTTCCATTAGGGATGAATTTCTCCCTGTCACAATGAGACTGGAGATTCTTCCCTTTTCTATTTTTCCATTAGACCTGGGAGCCCAAAATCTTGCAACTCCATGTCCCTGGTGGCTGTGTGGATGCCACCAGGATGCACATTCCCTCCCACAAGGAAGTGTGAAGGGTCGGACTGGAATATAGGAGAACAATAGGGAATGCAGGGTGGTGGGGGCAGCTGGTGGCGGTGGTGGTGGCAGTGGTGGCAGTGGTAGTGGTGAGGAGCTATGTCCTTGTAAACCCCTTAAGGACCTTTCTTCATCTTCCTTTTCTATCTTTTTCCTGGATTCTTAGAAACTGTAATGCTGGTTTCCCTTTTCATTGATATTTCCAGTGGTTTCCAACCAGGCTTCATCTTCTCCGATGCAGGATAGAACACAATGATAACATACAGATCTTAAGAAGGTTTCTTTAGGGCATGTAGGTGGTTCAGTGGATAGAGTGCTGGGCCTGGAGTCAGGAAGACCTGAGTTCAAATCCAGCCTCTGATACTAGATGGCTGTGCGACCCTGGACAAGTCATTTAATCTCTGTTTGCCTCAGTTTCTTTATCTGTAAAATGGGGATGATAACAATAGCACCTTCCCAGTGATGTAAAGATCAAATGTGATAATTATGGTGCAGTGTTCAACATGGTGCCTGGCATGTGGTTAGCTGTATTTCTAAGATGGGCACTAGGTGGCATAGTGCCTGGAACTGTTTTCCTGAGGGAGAGATGCCAACAAGAACCCAGTAAATGTAGTTCAGAAGTTCAGGGAAAGTATATGGAGGTTAAGCATTGAGAAGTGAGTGAAACATGATTTATAGCTAGAGCACAGGGCCAGGAATTAGGAAAACCCTGGGCAAGTCACTTAACTCTGTTTGGCTCAGTTTCTTTATCTGTAAAATAAGCTGGAGAAGGGGAAATAGCAAACTAATCCATTAAGAAATAAGACCTCCCCCATTTCCCACCCCCCATAAAAAAGAGAGTCACAAAGAGTTAGACATGACTGAACAGCATATTTCTAAGATTTTTTTTACCAGATTATATATATATATATATATATGTATTGTACAAATGTATGTTTGTATGTTTATATACACATGTGTATATATTTACACATATACATTTATGTGCCACTAGGTGGCACAGTATACAGAGCATAGGGCTTGGAATCAGGAAGACTCATCTTCATAAGTTCAAATCTAGCCTCAGACACTTACTAGCTGTGTGACCTTGGGCAAGTCACTTAACCCCATTTGCCCCAATGCTCTCATCTGTAAAATGAGCTGGAGAAGGAAATGGCAAACTATTCCAGTATCTTTGCCAAGAAAACCCCAAATGAGGTCATGGAGAGTCAGACACAACTGATTAACAATAACAAAACTATACACATATATAGATAGAGATATATAGATAAGGTCAGGCTCCCTGTTGTGCCCTGTTTCTCATTTCTCACTTAGCTCCTTTAGGGAAAGACCTGTTTCTAAGGAAACCCAGTTTGGGCTAACCTGGATAGTTCATCCAAGGTGTTGAGCCAGGGGCAGGAATTCTGAAGTGAAGCATGTTCCTAGATCTCAAAGGAAAAGGTAAAGAACTGGGGAAAGCCCTTCCTTGAAAGAGGACCTGTATTAGGACTAGGGTATTCAGTAACTACTTTAGGGTCATTCACAGAAGTTTGCCGCCTTCTCCTTCCTCTCCTTTGCCATTGTCAACACTTGCTCTCCCATGGCCAATCTTGACACTGAAGGCTCCATATGATGTTGTGAGGCTCGAGCATGAATGAGAAGGAAGAAATTCCAGGTAGTAGCTGATGCAGAAGGGGAGGAAAGGGGGTGCCTGTGGCTGCTGGAGGTTCCTGGGAGGTCATTTGTATCTAAAGAACGTATTTGGCTTGGTGTAAGTCTGAAGCTTTCCCTGCATTTTGGAAGATTCTACTGGTCAGTCTGCAGATAAGCAGCCTATTTTCAGATGCAATAGTTTCTGCACAGAATTCATGTAAAGCTTTTCAATTTGAGAAACATAATACTAGATTTGTCAATAGTAACAGTATTACCATAGGTTCTCATGCAATTTTTTTGTACTGAACTAGTTATAAATCATGTTTCACTCACCTCTCATGCTTAGCCTATGAATAGTTTCCCTGCACTTCTGAACTATATTTACTGGGTGCCATAGCTTTCTCATCAATCATGGGTACAGAGTAGTACATAATCTTTATATGGGCAGTGACTGTGCAACAATCTCATGAAATAGGCACTGACCGATTTTGTAGGTAGATTGGCCAGGGCAAAATTGTGAAGTAAGTGCAATTCACAATGTAACCTTATCCTTCATGATGAAGTTTAAGTCATTGAAAAAGTGTGAGATTAAAT